>NC_133435.1:1477500-1777500 GCF_011762505.2 Arvicanthis niloticus
CAAAAAAGATAAGAAAGGACACTTTATACTCATCAAAGGAAAAGAAGAACTAGCAAGAAGAACTATTAATTTTGAACATCTATGCTCCAAATGCAAGGGCACCCACATTCATAAAAGACACTTTACTAAAGCTTAAAGCACACATTGCACTGCATACAATAATAGTGAGAGACTTCAACACCTTACTCTCATCAATAGGAAAGCAATCATGGAAACAGAAACTAACTAATCAGAGACACAGTAAAACTGACAGATGTGATGGACCAAATGGTTTTTTAACAGATATCTATAGGACATTTCATCCTAAAACAAAAGAATATACCTTCTTCTCAGCTTCTCATGGTACCTTCTTCAAAATTGATCAAATAATCAGTAACAAAACCAGTCTCAAAGTAGATTGAAATAATCCCATGCATCCTATCAGATCACCATGAACTAAGGCTCATCTCCAATAACAACAAAAACAACAGAAAGCCCACATACACATGGAAGTTCAATAGCACCCTACTCAATGATAACTTGGTCAAGGAAGAAATAAAAAAATGAAATATTAGTTTTAGCCCCAAGGAGATAATACTATGGAGAGCCTATGCCAACTTGCACATTGTATCTCAGTAACTCAGACCTATATATGTATTTCTTATTTGATCTAGGGTTAGCTATGTGATTTTTTTGTTTCATTATATTTTGAGAGGCAAGACACATCAAGCCATGAATGAACTTAAGAACTAGTACTTGCCTTGCTGTTCTCTCTTTTTATTCCATCTGTAATAATGGAAAACTGAGGAGATTATATCTCTGTTAACTTGGCTCAATGTATATTGATGTTGAATAGATCCTTCATATAAACCTGCTAGGGATACAGTGTGAGTTGAGGATGTTTTATTATTCCAATGTATAATAAAATATTAAGTAGCCACTACTGACCGAGGAGCTAGACACAATGAGTTAGCAAGACTGTTTACCTCTACATCTGTTGACCAGCCCATCCATGTTTCTCTCCTATATTATTTCCATTTCTCTAGTACAGCAGCATACTCACCTAACCAGAGTGTTTGGCATTTATTGAATTAATTAATGGCTAAATATATTATTAGTGTCTAATACTTTCAAAAAATTACTATTTATTATAGACTGAAGCTGAACTACATTTTTTTTGTAAAAAATACAGTCTATAATTATACCCACAAAAGTAATTTATAAATTATAAATGAAAAGTATGCTTCTTTTGGGGGATCAGGGACAGATTCATTGAGCAGTTAAGCAGCATTAAGCAGCATTAAGCAGCAGGGTTTATACAAGTCCTACTAAGAATGTGAAAGTAGAGGTATTAATTTAGTAATTCTTCAAATATTTACTAAGTGTCTACTGTGTGCCAATCATTTAGCTAACAGTTCCTATTATTCAAACATATAATATGTGAGTCTTTGATGAGCAGTTTGTTTTAATTTCCACCAGGCTTAAAATGTTAATTTTACAAAGGAATTCAGCGAAGTAAAGAATATTATAATCTATTCTATTGTGTCCTCTTCCAAAGGCAACACAGTTCTATTGGGAGACATCTATATTTAAAGAAACTTAGAGTGTAAAGTATATTTGATAGCTTCAGTGTTGGCTGAGAGGGTCATTAAAGTTTATATGCAAACTGAGAAGGCTGGGCAGTTTCTACTCTAGAGCAGTTTATTAAGTAACAGAATTGAAAGACGTCATGACTGAGTAGATTAGACACACACACTGGGGACTATGACAATGGATGAGCCAATCCTGAGTGGAACAGACTTACAACTAGAAATATGAAAATGTATAATTTGAAATAATTACTTTATTTAATTTCCTTAACTTCCTAAATTGAATTATCTTATGCTAGCAGAATTACAAAACTATTTTTCCCCTGGACAAAAAAGAAGGAAATTATTTTGGAAAGACATAAATCATATTTTAAAAATTAGAATTTATTCTGATAATCAGAATTTAGTTGAAGTTGATATTAGAAATCAAAATTTCATATTCTTGACATATCTATTTATAAATTCAGTCTATCTATAATAGAGGTCTTTTATGTATGTATGATTTTACTTGATACTCTTTTCAGAGACTAAATCCTCTTCAACTTCTAGAAAAAATTTTGTTGCTTTGATGACTTCAGTTTTACTCAATTATTTGTCCATTTGCCTGCAGTCTTTGTACTTGTTATCAAGCCATCAAACTTGTAGGCTTTTCATTGAAAGAACAACAACCATTAAATAATAGAAGCTGAAAGTAACATGATTAAGGGCCATGTTTGATGTTCATATGCGGTTTCTTGTAATATTGTATGTAAACCCATCTGTCAACTGGCAACATGCTGGTTTTACTAAGGAAATAATACTAATTAAATATGTTTTCAATAAGCAAATATGCCTAAGGACATAGGTACTATCTTGTTTTCTAAATTTTTGTCTTTTTAATTTCTGAGTTGCCTCACAGATCAATCTCTCACTCTCTCTCTCTCTCTCTCTCTCTCTCTTTCTCTCTTTGCCTCTCTCCTCTCTGTCTCTCTGTCTCTGTCTCTTTCCTGCTTAGACATTTGTCTTAAATTCAAAAGTCAAGAACATTTTGAATTTTCAGGTTTAGAGAATACGAAGAGCAATATACATTGATCAGCTTATTTGGGGGAAAGGAAAATTACAAATAAACTCATAGACATTTTAGAAAGAAAATGAAATCTTTGTTTTAGATTTCATATTTTTTCTTATAATTATCTTGGAATTTTTGCTCAACCACATACAAATGATATAAGGTATTAAATGCATAAAGTGAGTAATCAATTACACTTAAAACATTATAGAGTTAAAATTGATCAAGAGACCAGATTACTAGATCTGAAGGAGAGTTGCTGACCTTGGAAAAGATAACAATAAAATGTCACATATAACAGGTTAAATAATACTGAAATTACTCATTTACATGAATAAATTTAAAAAATTTAATTAAAATCAATGTAGATTTATTAGTCATTTGTTTATATTAGGAGTAAGACACAGCAGACAATGAGCAAAGATTGGAATAAACTTGATGTTGAACTTTAAGAGACCTAAACAAATGAGGTGAGTTTTACAAAGAAGCAATTTATTTTTGAAACAAGGTTGTGTGTGAAGAACAGATTGTAATGTAACATGTTCTGAAAAATTCATGATTTCTTCACCAAAGGCAGCATGAAAGAAGATGAGCTGCATTTCCTAACAGGTAAAATAACAATCATGGTTCAACTTGAAGAGTTACACATTTTCCAAATGAATCACTGTGCATAACAACATGGATGTAGAAGTTTGTATTCTCAGTCAATTTCCATAGTGGAAATCTCAGGGACAGTGGTGAGATGCCACAAATAATTCATGGGGGTCTGGAACAGCGGACGACTATCTCAGAATGTTAAGCTTGTCAGCAACAGGAAAGATACTTTAAACAACTGAAAACTGATTAAGGAATTAAATTGGTAGGCCAATATTTTCTATGGTATCTTCTGCACCTGAGATTATATCTTCTATCTCTTGTATTCTGTTGGTGATGCTTGTGACTATGACTCATGATTTCTTTTCCAGGTTTTCTATCTCCAGGGTAGTCTCCCTTTGTGATTTCTTTATTGTTTCTACTTCCATTTTTATGTCCACGATAGTTTTGTTCATTCCTTCACCTGTTTGGTTGTGTTCTCTTGTAATTCCTTAAGGGATTTTTGTGTTTCCACTTTAAGGGCTTCTACCTGTTTACCTGTGTTCTCCTCAAATTCTTTGAGAGTGTTATTTATGTCCTTGTTAAAGTCCTCTATCATCATCATTAGAAGTGATTTTAAATCTGAATCTTTCTTTCCTAGTAATATGGGGAATTCAGGACTTTCTTGTGTGGGAGAACTAGGTTCTAATGATGCCAAGTATCCTGGGCTGCTGATGCTTATGTTTTTTGTGCTTGCCTTTTGCCATCTGGATCTCCTTGGTGCTACCTGCCCTGTCTCTGAGTGGAGCCTGTCTTTCATATTATCTTGGTTGTATGAGAACTGTATGGGGTGGGTGTTACCACTGGGGTAAGAGCTGGGGCCCAAAATCTGCTCAGTGCTCAGGCACAGATAGGACAGTACCAGTGCTCCTGGCCAGGAGTGACTTCCTGGGTCCTAGTGGGTCCCAGTTACTCCCTGTTTGGGGCAGGTGTTGCTGTCTGCTTACCTAAGACACTGCCCAATTTAGAGCTTCTGGGAGCCCCCTTCCTCTGGGTTCTTTGAGATTGGGGGCAGAGCTGCCGCCCAAGATCTGCTCAGTGCTCATGCCCAGACCAGAAGGCCATGGCCACATTTTTATCTTACTCACAGATACATGTTTAAAAGTGTGAATTTCACTTTCTCTAAATTCTGATTAAATAAATGTAATTTCTTCCCTTTCAAAAGAAAATGAATTTGGCCTCTATAAGATCCTGGCAGGGAAATATTAGCTATTTGATATCTTGTGAGTTATAATTTACTTAGAAAAAATAATTGCTAAAGACATTTTTATCTTTATGATCTATTCTAGCTAGCAAATGTATGAAGAATGACAGAATTAAACCCACAATTATTTTTAGCGTTTGGTATGTTTAGTCACTGGTCATTAATGACTTCTAACATAACACAAAGAGAGATGACTGTCCTCTGAGGGAAAGAGTCACTCCAAAAAGTAAAATGTAGCCAAATCTTTACTTATCAATACCAGTTTATAAGTAGTAAAGGGGAGAAGGAATGTACTGACAGATGTCATGAATCATCAAATTGGTAAGATTCCATCAGAAGACTACACTTCTTCAAAAATAAATAGTAAAGCAAAAAAAAAAAAAAAAAAAAAAAAAAAAAGAATGATAGAAAAGTAGCTGGTCATTAAAGGATGCAAAGTGCAAATTAATCAGGTAATGGGTGAGCATTATTGGGTCCCAATTCTGACAAACTCTATAAAAATTACTTTTAAGGGACAAGAAAAAATTTGACTAGTAAATACACATTTGATAACAAAAGCCATTGCAGTTATTTTTATAAGCAATAGTTTAATTCTAGTTTTTCAAATTTGTGCTGAGATTTTTTTTTTCTCTTTAAACTTTTAGAGACTCACCAGGTTATCAGCAGGTGCTCTACACTTTCATTGAAGCTTTTGAGAGTCTAGAAATAAATCATGGGTGAACAAAAAGTACAGTCTTCTATGAGCTGATGGTTGTGGAAAGTTGCTAATGATGTCTACCAGAGCTCTTTATATCATCTCCTATTGTTTTTTTAAAATTGGATATTTTATTTACATTTCAGATATCCCCTTTCCCCATTTTCTACCCATCCACAAATATCGTATCCCATCACCGATGCTCCTGCTTCTATAAGGATGTGAGGATGTGCCCCCACCCATCCACCTACTTCCACATCCCACCCTCAAATTCCCCCCACACTGGGACATCTAGACTTCAGGGCACCAAAGACCTCCTCTCCCACCTATGCTTGATAAGGCCATCCTTCCCTATATATACAGCTAGAGACATGGGTGCTCCCAGGCTTGTGGTTTAGACCCTGGGAGCTCTGGTTGGTTGGTATTGTTGCTCTCACCATGGGGCCAAAAAACCTTTCAGCTTCTTCAGTCTTCTCTCTAACTCCTCCATTAGAAACCCCATGATCAGTTCAATGGTTAGCTGTGGGCATCTGCCTCTGTATCAGGCTCTGGTAGACCTCTAAGGAGACAGATATATTAGGCCCCTGTCAGCATGCACTTCCTGGCATCCATATCATTGTCTGCCTTTGGTGATTGCACATGGGATGGATACCCAGGTTGGGCAGTCTCCAGATGGCCCCTCCTTCAGTTTCTGTCCCACACTTTGTCTCCATATTTGTTTAGGTGTACATTTAAAACTATATGCAGCAAAACTATACAAGAATAAAGAAGGAGAAGCAGAGTGATGTAGCAAAAGTTTGGGGCTATAAACTCATAATAATTAAGCACTTTTTTGGACTAAAATATATTTTTACATTCAATGTTTCCATCAGAAAAAGCTGCCTTAACCCCTTGCTCCTTTCCCAAAACCCTCTTCTGGGGCTTGAAGGAGTCTTATACTGAGTCTGTGACTCTTGGAGACCGTTCCAGAAAGACGTGGAGACTTATTAGTGTCAACTCAATTCTTCACAGAGATAGAAAGAGCAATTCTCAAATTCATTTGGAAAAACAAAAACCCCAGGAGAGCAAAAACTACTCTCAACAATAAAAGAACATCTGGAGGAATCATCATTCCTAACCTCAAGCTGAGCAGTAGTGATAAAAACTGCATGATATTGGTACAGACATAGGCAAGATGTTCAATGGAATAGAATTGAAGACCCAGAAATGAACCCATGTATCTATAGTCACTTGATCTTTAACAAAGGAGCTAAAACTACACAATGAAAAAAAAGACAGCATTTTCAACAGGTGCTGCTGGTTGAACTGGAGGTCAGCTTTAGCATGTAGAAAAATGCAAATCAATCCATTCTTATCTCCTTGTACAAAACTCAAGTCCAAGTGGATCAAGGACCTCCATATAAAGCCAGACACACTGAAACTAATAGAAGAGAAGTGGGGAAGAACCTTGAATACTTGGGCACAGGGGGGAAGTTCCTGAACAGGACACCAATGGCTTATGATCTAATATCAAGAATTCACAAATGGGACCTCATAAAATTGCCAAGTTTCTGTAAGGCAAAGGACACTGTCAATAGGACAAAACAGCCACCAACAGATTGAGAAAAGATCTTTACCAATTCTACATATGATAGAGGGCTAATATCCAAAATTTATAAAGAACTCAAGAAATTAGACTCCAGACAATCAAATAACTGTATTAAAAAATGGGGTACAGGGTTCAACAAAGGATTTTCAACTAAGCAAACTCGAATGGCTGAGAAGCACCTAAAGAAATGTTCAACATCTTTAGTCATCAGGGAAATACAAATCAAAACAACACTGAGATTCTACCTCATACCTCATACCATAGAATGGCTAAGATTAAAAACTCACTTGACAGCAGATGCTAGTGAGAATGTGGAGAAAGAGGAACACTCTTTCATTGTTGGTGGAATTGTAAGCTTGTATAACCACTCTGGAAATCAGTCTGGCGGTTCCTCAGAAAATTGGACATAATATTACCTGTGGATCAGTGATACCACTCCTGGGCATATAGCCAAAAGATGCTACAACATATAAGAAGGAGACATGCTCCACTATGTTCATAGCAGCCTTATCTACAATAGCCAGAAGCTGGTAAGAACCCAGATGTCCTTCAACAGAGGAATGAATACAGAAAATGTGGTACATTTACACAATGAAGTACTACTCAGCTATTAAAAAATGAATTCATGAGACTCTTAGGCAAATGAATGGAACTAGAAAATATCATCATCATGAGTGAGATAACCCAATCACAAAAGAACACACATGGTATGCACTCATTGATAAGTTGATATTAGCCCAAAATCTCATAATACCCAAGACATAATTCACAGACCACATGAAGCCCAAGAAAAAGAAAGACCAAGGTGTGGGTGCTTCAGTCCTTCTTAGAAGGAGTAACCAAATACTCATCGGAGCAAATATGAGACAATGTATGGGGTAGAAACTGCAGGAGAGACCATCCAGAGACTGCCCCACCTGGAGATCCCTCCCAGATGCAATCACCATATGCAAACACTGGTGTGGGTGTCTGGAAGTGCATGCTGACAGCCCGATATACCTGTCTCCTAAGAGGCACTGCCTGAACCTGACATATACAGAGGTGGATGCTCACAGCTAACCATCAAATTGATCACAGGGTTCCCAGTGGGAGTTAGAGAGAAGACTGAAGGAGTTGAAGGGGCTTGTGGCCCCATGGGGAGAGTGACAATATCAACCAATCAGAGCTCCCTGGGTCTAAACAGCTAGCTTGGGAGCACACATGGAGGAATCCATGTCTCTAGCTATATTTGTAGAGGAGGATAGACTTGTCAGGCATCAGTGGAAGAAGAAGGCCTTGGTCTCTTGAAGGCTGGATGCTCAAATGAGGGGGAATTTGAGAGAGGGGAAATGGGAGTGGGTGGATGGGTTGGGGCACACCTTCATAGAAATAGGAGGAGGGAAAATGGGTTAAGGCATTTCTGGGGGTGGGGAATGGGGAAAGGGGATAACATCTGAAATGTAGATAAATAAATTCCCCAATAATAAAAAATAGAAAAAACAAACAAACAAACAAACAAACAAAACCAGATAATGGAATGACTATGGCAATCAAATATTTGAGACTTTTTAGCAGCAACATTACCTATATTATGGGGATTCTTTATAATTGTGAAGGACAAGAGACTATGAAACAGGCCCATGGAACTTTAAAACAATATCTTCATAAAATAAAAAAAGGGGACGATATACTCCTGTACACCACAAATTTATTCAAATCATGTTCTTTTATTTTTACCAGTGTCATTATATTTATTTTACTCATAAAGAACTACAACCTTCTGAGGCAGATGTTCTCACCCTTTAATTTGTATATCTGCTTCATTGAATTTGAATACCAGTCCCAAGTTCTTTTCACCCATTTTTTTTTTCAGATGTCAATAAACAACCAATTTTATTTCTTAAAATGGAGTTTTGGATAGATCTCTTGCAAAAGAAATAGTTTTTAAATATTTATCAAATATTTTTAAAATATGTGAAACCACAGCGATGAAAACAGATGGCAAGAAGCATACTCGGGGATAATAGTAAGAGTTTTATTGCTGGAGTTTAAGTTTGCTTCCATGAGTACCCACCCAGATTAAAATAAAACAAATAATTTATTTGCGAGAAAACAAATAACTGAGATATAGGAAAATCTTAACAGGCTAGTTGTGTTTGTCCTTTTCCAATATTTTAACGTGAGAATGCATATGTCCCCTGGAGGATTATTAAGATCCAGAGTGGTAGGGGTTGGTCAAGGTACGTAAATTAGACATGGCCAGATCGTTACTACTGCCACAATAATCCACTGTACACTACGTGGAGCAAGTCTAGATTGTTTGTGCTCAGCTCCACCACCCAAATATGAAATTACTATAAGGCAATGAAATTTTGCAACTAAGAAATAATTTCATTTTCTCCATATAAAAAAGCAAAAACTGGCTTCTCTAGTCACTAAAATTTATATAGTTTACATTTTCTTTTCATGCAAAGACAAAAGCTGCAGCAAGACAAAATTGGCAGTGGCACCAGTGTCAATTCGAGTGCCTTGTCTACCAAGCATTCTTTCAGCGTCCCCCCACCCCCAATACCAGAGCTGTCTACACGCCCTGGCTTTGCTGAGACAGCAGTCCAAATTATGGGCTTTCCTTAAAACTTCCAAACTAATGTAGTTAGACAAGTGAATAAAAGAAAACTCTTATGAGATCTATATTTCTTTTTCTTTCTTTCTTTCTTTTTTTTTTTTTAATTTTAAAATTGAAGAGCAGCTAGAATGAGTCTAGAAGTGACCTAAATCATCAGTAAGAAAATAATTTACCAGTGAGGATTCTGATTCCACCTGTATGCTAATGTTGCCTTGGTGGTACTCTGAATATTGATTACATCCCTGTTTTAATTCTTTTTCCTCTTAAATATTTAAATATAGCCCAAAAGTTTTAGTCACTGTAGGAAGACATGTAATCTTTCCTTTTTTTAAAAAAGGAAGCATGTTAAAAGAGGTAATATTAATTAGCTATATATAATCATGAACTCTCTTAGGTAAAATATTCTTTCTAACAGCAGAAGATGCGATTTGACACATGGCAGTGGAAGCATGAAGAAAGGATTGCCGGATGTTATTTTCTAGAGTTGGAGTTTGGATTTGGATTTAGAAATTTTTGTCAGTTTTTAAGTATTTGAATTATGCAAGCTGGTTGACTGCATGGCCTCAAGCACTCAGGAGACAAGATTTTTCAGGGTATAATAAAAATGAATTTCTCTGAAATGTATATCAAAACTTGCAGTTTCAATTTTCAGCAATTTGGAGGAATGTAAGAAACATTTTTCTGTTAAATGTATATGCTTAGTGATGCTTAGCATGTTGATTGCCTGAGACCAAAAAGGTAAAAAGAAAATAGAAAAGAAAAATTATAAAGATAGAAATGACAAAAATACTCTTCAAATTAAAAAAAGAATTAATTTAGGAGTACTGTGAGATTACCCTAGCTTTGAGCACCCATTCCTCTTGTAATTTCAATCACATGTCTGTTCTCCAATTAGTAAATGCCAAACTACAAAGTGATTGATGGACAGAACAGCAAACACAGTGCCTGTTCTGCCAATACCCAGTGCAAGCCTGTGATAGATGGGCAATCAACAGGCTGAATGTGGAGCCACTCTAGTCTTTGTTCTTTGTTGTTATTATTATTATTATTTTTTTTTTTTTGGTTTTTCGAGACAGGGTTTCTCTGTTTAGTCCTGGCTGTCCTGGAACTCACTCTGTAGACCAGGCTGGCCTCGAACTCAGAAATCCGCCTGTCTCTGCCTCCCAAGTGCTGGGATTAAAGGCGTGCGCCACCACCGCCCGGCCTTTGTTGTTATTTTTGCAAAGTCCAAATTTACAATATTCTCTTAAAAATCTTGTGTTGAAATAGCATCTTCTACATCAGAATTGATGTTCTCAAGATCCTAACATGTCTTTCTGTGAGGCATTAAAATAAGGTTTGGGATCTTTTTTATATTATATATGTTTTCGTCTATCTAAAACCACTCTTTCAAGTTGGATCACATCTGTCTACTACTTCATGTCACCTGACCTCAGACCTGTGGGTTATGAATTACACAGATGGTGCTTGGTCAGCTGTGCTCTTAGAACTCATGATTTGATCATGATAGTTTAGTTGTAACCACTACATTGTAATAGTCAGACTGAATAAAATGTCCAAGGAAGAGAATACCAATTATTTATGCAATACCAGTGGTTAACACTGAAAACATATGTGTGTTTGTATAGTTGTATTTATGTACTTATACTTTATGTATACACATGATAAAATTATGTATATGTAATAACTGTTAACAGTCCTTCTAGGCTCTGCCCAACTGGCAACAATCAGGTATGCCTGGCTTGCTGTTAAAGGGGCTATTTGGTCTCTCATGGCTCTCTGCCCCTTCTCTCCCTCTGACTCTCTTCTCTCTCTGACCTCCTTGTTCCTCTCTCCCCCTTCTCCTCCCACCTCTCTCTTCACATGTTTCTGGTGGGCCTCTCTTCTCTCTTCTTTTGCTCTCTCCCTCCCTCTGTCTTTCTCTATCTCTACTACCTTCTCAACTCCTCTCCCCATAATCCTAAATAAACTCTATTCTACTCAATTCCTATCCTATGGCTGGTACCTCAGGGAGAAGGGATGCCTCAGCATGGGCCTACTGAGACACCCCTCCCACCTCACCATACAGTGCTCTATAAAACATATTCTGGCTCTTTTTTATAAAACACAAGAACAACTAAAGAAGAAGAGGCCATGAATTTAGAAAGAGAATAAAGTGGAGTACACATGGGATCATTTGTAGGTAGGACAAGGAGTAATGACATAATTATATTTTAACCTCAAAACATTATTTACAGCATATGTTTGTTTTCCAAAACCAAAAAGATTATTTCAATATTACTTGGAGTTTTTAACTCATTTATCAAAAGTGAAAATTTGTTACAAGAATTGGCACTAACTCATTAAAAAATATTTCCTTCACATTTTTGAAAACTGAAAACAAATCTTATATTTTTATTTTAGTGGTATAACATTTTATCAAAATCTCAGGTTTTTTTTTCTGAGCACAACTTGACATATACACTGCAAGACACAAGACTCATGGATTGAATGTGACAGAAAACTTAACTCGTGTTGCTTAAGTTGTTTTCCTTTCCTTTCTTTTTTTCTTTTTTTTCTATCTCCTTGTCCTCCCTCCTCCTGTTCTCTTTCTTCTGTCTCCCCTCGATTGTCCCCTCTCCTCCCCTGCCTTGTCTTCTTTTTTCTCTTTTCTTTTCTAACCAAGACCCAAGAATGTTAGGGCTTTTAATAGAGCCATACTAGACTTTACAATATGATAATAGAACCTGGTTCTGCTTAATTAGTTCTTTGTTCTCTTTGCATGTGAACTTCTTTCTTATAATGCGGAGAAGTAGCCATGCAATTCTAACCTATTTCCACTTGATTCAAATCCTAATGAAAAAGTATCTGCTTTTGTTCCATAAGTTTTTATCAAAAGACTTCTTGACCTTATAGGTTTTTTGACTAGGCCACAGGTATGTTCTTGAAAGAATCACTGCTATACAACATGAAGAATGGCTGGATTTCAGTGAACAGTGGTCCAGTGTTGTAATTACAATGAGATATTTTCCTTGAAAATATATAGTAGTTATAGTTACCAAAAGAATTGTGAACACATGCTTTTTTATCAAAAACATATTCAGCAAAGCTGTATCATATATGTGTTTATAAACAGTGTTTCAGTATGCTTCACATTCTCTGTTTTTTTTCTGTTATGCAAGAACTATTTACAAGAATTTTGGAATATTCAAGAAGTGAAATGCATAACTTCTTAGTCTGCTTTAACTCATACTGTGGAAGGATGGTTAAATGAGAGAAATTAATATACTTAGAGCTCTGGAAACTAGATATTCAAGGGAAAAGGTTCATGTTAATGGTAAAGTCCAGGGTTCTCCTTTGGAATACAGGTGTCTACCTTGCTTGTGTGTCAGGACCTGTGTGTGTGAATGCGTGTGTGTGTGTGTATGTGTGTAAGAATGGCTTTGGTGGTTTTTGTAGAGGATGTGAAAGTTTCAAAATAAGAAAAAGCAGATTGAGAGCTCTGCCCAGGATTTCCTGGTACTTCTGTCCACTAAGAAATAACTCAGAGATGATACAAAGCAAGGAATTAATAAAAAAAAATTGTTGACAGCAAAGGCAGACTTGTCTTTTTGGATGTTTTATTTTTTTTAATTGTTCTTGCTTGGCTAGCTTAGGAATTCCAAAGGTAGGCAGTACAATATAAAAAAGGTAACATTTCTGAGATAATAAATTCTTAATCTTAGATAGTGCATAAAAAATGAAACTGTTTTCTCATTATCTATGAAGTACACTGTGACTTTTCAATACACTTTTGAAGATTCTTCTTCCAGAGATACTGACCCATTTCAATCACATTCCAAGCCACTCCTATTTTTTCTTTTAGGCATACATCACATTGATCCTCCACCATAACTTATCAGACATTACCTCTTTCTATACTCGCCCATGATTTACTTTCTCTGTGTCAAACGTCCTATTCCATATGGTGAACTTCTAGTCCTATACCTAAGAGCTAAATTTAAAAACCTTTTCTTGTTTCCCCAAATGCATTTATTCATGCTGCTTTATATATTCATGACACTTTTTTTTTTTTTTCAGACAGAGTCTCCTGGTGATCTTGATACCTCATCCTCTAGGTGTTAGGATTATAGATAGGTATGAGGCACCATACCTGGTTACAAAGCACCTTTACATGTTTTTATTATGTTATTTTATTGGGTTACTACAAAAATGATCAAATTTATTTTGGCATTTCCACACATACATCATCTTACCTTGCTGTCATTTATCCTAGTTTACTTTCCCATTACCCTTTCCTTGCCAGTTCTTGCTAGTTCCCATGCTCTTTCCAAGCAATCCCATTTCTTTCTTGTCACATGTGTACATTTGAGTAGGTATGTAAGTAGAGATATAGAGTGATTCTGCATGTGAGAGAACATATTTTATTTCCCCTCACCCATTACTCTTCCCTTCTTAATTCTGCCTTTAGACATGTTTCTTCTCTTCTACAGTCCTTTTTCTACCTTCATGTCAGATATATAGGAATACAACATATTGAAAGTGATGGGTCATATCTGAGAGAAAACATGTATTATGTTTCTTTCTTAGTCTGCTGTATTTCATTTAATTTGATGATCTCTAGTTACATATATGTACTTGAAACTAACAAAAATTATTTTTACTTACAAATGATAAAATTTCATCATACATTTACTTTATGTTGTCTTTATTCTTGTATCTGTTGGTAGACTTCTAGGCTAGTCCCATACCTTGGATAGTAAAATAGTGCAGAAATTAATATGAATGCACAGGTATTTTATTGAATGTTGAATAGATACACATTCACAAAGCAAAGTGTCTAGAATTTTCTTGGCTTACTAGATTCTAGTTTTAAGTTTCTGCTACTCACCAATGGTATCATAATCAGGCAATCATCGAGAATGCTTGCTCAGGTCAAGAGTGGACTCATACACTAGATTTGTCGACTTTTCATTTTCTGGGACTGTGAACACATCCTGTGGTTATTTTCTATTTCCTGAAGGAACAAGAGACAAACTAGATGTTCAGAAAAACCCCAGAGCCCTTGTATTAGTTTCCTGGCTTGTGATATTAAAGCTGCTATGATGGAAAAGATCAATTAAGAGCATAGTTTCCTTCCACATCAGGTCATAAAGAAACATCACACACTTGGAAGAATACAAAGCTGAAGAGTCTATCAACACTTATATTCAGTGCTGAAACAGTTCAAGAGTCACCTCATTAATCAGGTAGTAATGGTGGTTGTAGCTCTCTTCTAAAATCTGCACTGAACAAAAACCAAACAAACAGACAAACAACAACAACAATACAGCTAACAAAATGGCTAAGCATCAAAACCTCCTGACACCAGGGACACAGCAATTCACTTGACAAATTATTCTCCGCAAATGTATGAATAAAGACAATCAGAAGTAGCTTCACTTTGCGTAATGAAACAATCTCTTTGTTCCAGCATTATCTCCTCTTGGTCAGTTTTCATTTTCTGATACAGATGCCAGCAGAGATGTTTGACTTACCTTCACATTCCACAAGACATCTTGTTAGTACTGTACATGTTAAAAAGAAGTTGTTTTCACCTAGCTTCATCAAGAATCCAAAGTTGTAGCTGTAACATATAAAAATGTAGGAGTTACCCTATGTAAGGTATGGCATCTTGATGCACTTTAATATATACATCCTAAAGAGTGTTAAATCAACAAATATATTTCATATATTACACATTGGGTCTTTTGGGGAGCTGAAATAAGTCCCCCCTTCTTCCCCACCATCTGTGGCCTCTTTTCGTGGTAACCTGAAGCATTATTTTTTAGTGGGATAAGAAAGGATGTTGAATCATGTCAAGATGTAGTACAGGCTATATGAAGCTTGGCCTTGGCTTATCTAAGAAAGTATAATTGCCTGTGGCAATGAGATGGTATTATAATTTTCAGTAAGTTGGCCCAGGCATATTAGAGCAAATTCTTAGAATTTTCCTCTAAGTCTATGCCTTCTTTGCTCATAACAATATTTAATCTGAAAACCAGTTTATGCTTTGACATCACATGAGTACTGAATATATAATAAGAGAGTGTAGTGGCACTGTATAACCTATACCAGCCATTACATGCTAGGTGCTATGCGATGTCCTGAATTTTAAATTATGCATTGCAGTGTAAGTCTGTTGTAAATTAGGAATGGGTGTCTAAATTTGTGCCCTAGGAAGTATAAAAGTTACTAGTCACATGCTTTTCCAGGTGACCCAAACTCCCACACAACAGGTTACAACTCTTCTAAACTACTTTTCATATAATGGATTTTTATCATATTCTTTTGCTTCCACAACACCTTATAGATTCTCCCTATTTCTCCACTCACCCAGCTTCATATTTTTTCTTTCTTTTATCGAAACCCATATCTATCGCCACATCTCTTCTCCTTCCAGTTTGTTAGTGCCAGTTGGGTATGGAGAGGTACCAGAGCCATGTACTTATGAGTGGCCTTAAAAAGACACAGTGGAGGACAGCCCCTTAAATATTATGTTTACATCTTTTTAAGAAGTGAAGAAGACACAGGGCGCTAATTAATTCATCTGGATTAATTCATCCAAATCTTGATACACTGATTTGCACCAGGGAGAACAGAATTAAAGTTTTGATATTAATGATATCATGAAAGATGTTGGTGGTCATCTTTGTGAACTATGTATAATATAGATGTAATGCCACCGATTTCTCCTTACTAAGGTACATATGCATTAATGCTGCTAAGTACTCAGACTGCCAAAAGCACAGACTCATGTTGAAGCATTATACAGGACCATTCCCCTAAAGCAACCATGGCATAATGAGACACAATAGTATCTTTCAGGAGATCTCCGCTAGTACCCCAATATTGTGTGTTTGTAATTTTTTTTTTACTCATTGTCATAGTAATCCATATGCATACTTTATATCAATAAACTCATATTATACCAGATAATTCATAGTTACACAACTTACTACTTTGACTTACTGACCAGGAAACATCTGAAATGAGTAGAAGATTGTGATAGGCTCCTGAGTAGTTACTCATGGTGTTAGTTAGGCGTTTTTACTTTGTAAGTATCTAGTGTCATCTCATAATATTCAATAGCTTTTTCCACGATCCAATATATTAGGTTATCTTGTAACATTGTTCTACTTTCCTTTTTGTTGCTGTGCTAACACATCCTGACCTAAGGCAATGCAGGCAAAGAAATGATTTATTTCAGTTCACAGATCTGTACATCACTGAGGGAAATCAAGGCATGAATTCAAGGGGGAACCTAAAGCAGTGACATGAAACAATACTGCTCACTGGCTTAATTTCGGGTCCATGATTAGTCTATTGATAAAATTTATGTATATGCACACCTGTCCTGTCCAGCAGGGATGGAACAGTGGTACAGGGAGGTCACCTGAAAGAGAAAGTGGGGGAAACAGGTGGATGCAAAGAACCACAGCTTGTCTATAGGCTGATCAAACCATAACTTTCACTTTTTCACACAAGGGTTATATACACAAAAAGGCAGGATGTGGGGAAGGGGATGATGCAGGAGCGTAGGTGTTCAGGGGGAGTACAGATGTCTTCCAGAACAGAGTGTCAGCTGGTGAAGGTTCAGGGAACAGATCACTATGACTCTGCCTATGATTTACTTGTCCTGATCTAAGTTGGTACTATCCACCAAGGTTACCCAAGATCTATGACTATCCATCCATAAGATAGTCATATGATTATTTGTTCTTATTCAGGCTGGTAAATTTCCACCAAATCTGTCTGTTTACAATATCTTATGGCTTATCTGTTTCAGTGTTTTTCCACAGAGACCCAAGACTTTTCTGTTACTGACATGTATGTCAGGCCTATTGCTGTTTTTAGGCCTATGGCTGATTCTAGGCCTTCAGTGTACAAGCAGGGCTGCCCCTGACACACAGCCACTTGCCCAGGGAATGGTGCTGCCCACAGTGAGTTGTGTCATCTTACACAAATTAACAATCAAGAGAAAATCCCATGGACACACTGATATACTGGACAGTCTGATCTAGGCAGTTCCTAGACATCCCTAGACTATGGCAAATTGACAAGCAAAGTTAACCAGAGCACATTTGTATCATAAGAGTCTGGCATCAATCTATATGGCAATTTCCTATTTCACTATCTTGTCAAATTACCCATCAGCAAATCTGCTATCCATGGAAGAGATATTGTTTTAATAAATACAATTTAATTTCATTGGTTATTGTAGGTAATTGTGGCTGGAGAACACAGGGTATCCTTTCAGGCTGTAAGTTAGACATGGCTGTGGCTCACTAAAGGCCTCTCCATGCCTCCTCATGGCGTGGCCCCAAACATGAGAAAGTCCATGGGTTTTTACAGGCTTTAATGTCATAATGGATGGTGGATGGATCTGGATGCACCCTCCCAAAACCCAGGGGAGACATGAGTTAAATAGGGAGTGAAAAAGGGGGAGGGGCTAGGGAGGAATGCTTAATTGGCTCCACCCTCTGGCCTTCAGGTACCTCATTAGTATGTAAATCTCTCTAGGGCCTGAGGCCTGTTAATCACACCCTCCACCTGTGTCTTGTGACTGAAGGGTGCAGGTTGAATGAAGATCAGACCTCTTGTGTCAGGAGCCTGGGTTCTGGGGGCATAGCCGAATACCCACAACCCAAAACCCAGAATACCCTTCCACGGCCCAACAGGTTATTTGAGTTTAACCACATAGAAAATAAGTAATTCCAATTTACAATAGGGACAACAACTGTTTCAAAGGAGTACAGGATTTGTTGTAGTGTTTTCTGGTACTCTTTTACACAATTATCTTGATCACTAGAAAATAAAAGGAAGCCAATTAAGCCAAAACTGCCAAGGACTTGGATCTCATACATTCATTTTCTCATTTCAGATTTATGTAGTTGTCAGTGGCTAACATTTTGGTTTCTGGTAGGAATGTATGCAGATTTCCACAGTAACCTGGAGTGACACTGTGTGTATACAGCCTGTGCCTGTAAAATCCTGCTTTCTATCCTCCACACTGATTTCTTGTTTTAGATGAGGACCTACCTGCATAAAGCACATTAAAGATGCTGCCTACACCTCTTACTCCCAAACCATTTGACTGCTGAGCTTTGTCAACCATAATTTGGTTGGAGAAAAATGTGGAGGTAAGAGTGTTTTTACCCTTAGCTCTCTTTGCAGCGCCAATCAAAATGGGCTTCAGCACTGTTTTTTTTTTTTTGTTTTTTTTTTTTTTCTACCTCTTATGTGGCCCCTTCTACAGCTACTACCACTTGCTGGTTTAGCACCAATTCTCCTGTCAAGTATCATGAGTATTCTCCAGTCACAATACATAGTACTGTATCTCCCTTCACTGTTGTCATCTCTCACGTACTTCATACCATTTGGAATCTTTGAACATAACCTGTACTTTATAAGTTGTTTTTAATTTTTACATCACAATTATTTTGTGGTTCGCTCTCTCTCTCTCTCTTTCTCTCTCTCTCTCTCTCTCTCTCTCTCTCTCTCTCTCTCTCTCTCTTTTTCTCAAATCCCCTACTGGTTCATTTATCAATGTCTACAAGGTAAAGTCAGCAAACAATGTTGGATATCTTAAAAATTGCTAGCTTAATTTAAAAAAAAGAACAGCAGCATGGTAAAGAACTGAGCATAAAATAACAAGACCTTGTTTGTGCTTTTTTTTCATTTAGTGCATTTTCATGTCTACTTCTTCAAATATATCTTAGTGAGGAAAAATGAAGAGAAATCTTGAGTATAACCGAGTTGATGACTTGGTGCCAGTGAGATTCCATGTCTTCCTCTCCCCCTCTTTCCTCTATGTTCTAATTATTTTGCCTAAATTTATTCCAAATCCCCTGCTTTCAGTCTTCTTAGATTTGAATAGATTTGCTGGTAGCACTAAGTTGTACTCATTTATTTGACTCACTGTTATTTGATTAGCATTTTGAAATGTTGGGAGTCTGATGTCATTCTAATCTAGAATGAGGAAACCTATGTCAGCCAAATCAAAAGAGGAGAGAAAGCAATTTGTATTTCATGTAAGTAACTTAAGTAACTTTCTTTCTTCTTCTACGATCAGGTTAACTAAAATATAATTTCTTCAATTTTATAATTTTCAGTTGATGGAATGGAAATAATTTAATGAAAATGTGGGCCACAGGATTGGTTAAAGATGTATTTTCAACTAGGCCAATTATTCTTTGTGGTATTTTCAGTTATAATCCATTTGTGTCATGTTTGAGTTTATATTCCTTTTCCTTTTACATTCCTAGAAAGTATTACTATATTAGTATGTACAGAAGAAAATTCATTTTTAATACCAAAGTAAAACCATTATCTCATGATTTTTTTACCTACCCACCTCATGTACTTTGATATGCTAAAAAAAAAAACCCAGAAAAGTCTTATGTAAAGCATAATTTTCTCTTTAATCTTAGATACTAATTGACAATGTGGATAAGGAGGTCTAGACTCAGGTGTATATTTTTATCAACTGGCACAAATAGCCATTCCTTGTTTCAATACTTAGAAAATAAAACTTTATGAGAAACACTGGTTATGTGTACTTAATCAATTAGGCACAAATATTGTAGAGATACCTTGCTCCTGGATTCATATATTAATGTTTTGTTTTTTTTTTTTTTTTTTCTGCTCTCATCTTCTGGTAGAAGTTGGAAAGCAATGATGCCATTTTGAACAAAGTCACATCAGCACTTGCAGCAATAACCATGTACTGAATACTTTCAGGAAATTAATTCATTTCCTCTGTTATCAATTAGACACCTGAAAGGCTTTAACCTATTCTTATAGTTGAGTGACTCATGTCTCAGGTAAAGTTAGAAGCTGGACAGCAAAATGGAGTTCAGAAGACTAGGAGATGAAACTAGTAAGGCTGTTTAGGTCAGGGTCCTCCACAGATTTTTGTCCTTGGCCAGAAGGGACAGCCACAAGGTGAGCATATCCTTGTTTCTTCAGTGTCCAAGCATATAAAAAAAGAGCTGAAGTTCCTAGTGTAGCTTATTGTCTTTCTTCTACTATTTTTTATCACCTAATTGAAACTACTGCCTTGAAGATATAAAGTGAGGATGTAGCTGAAATGAGAAGCTCTTGGACACAGTATGAGTAGGCAACCAGGGTGAGTGACTATCCTACCCCAAAATGTCTCCAGTTTCTTCTATAAGTTCTATAACTCCCCACCTAGACTAGTCAATGGTAATCCTTTTACTAGAATTTGTTCCTGCTCTACAGGAGCATAACTCTCCCTTCTCTTTCATAAGTTTTTACTTATAATTCTATAATAAAACATGCTTAGAAACATAAAATAAAATAAATAAAACCTGTCTTAGGATGGTGAGGCCTCCCTTTTTAGGGGCAAGGGTCTTGAAGCGTTCTCTTACCCATCATTGACTATCCGGCTTAGCGAGTAAGTTAGGGGATAATCCTCCTTAGTCTTGATGACAGATGTTTTACAATCCCCTACTTCCAGCCTATAATAATGGACCTGTATGGGTTTCATTTGAATAGAATCTATCTGTTGTCATAGAAACTATCAGTTTGTTGAACATCATGGACCCAAGAGACAAGAGACTTAACAATGCCTGAATAGTCAGTATAACAGCAACACTCTTTTATAAGGGCAACACATAACTCCCTCTATCAGAGGAGTAAAAAGTATAAGCCTCTTCTATTCTGTTACAAATGTGTTATAGCAGAATCTACATCTATAGAAATACACAACTGATCATAGCTTTGATCTTAACAAAACAAGTAAGGAAATCTCATTTTCTGCTCCAGTCAATCTCACCCCCCCCCCAAAACAACTATAGTAACTGTGGTAGTGGGTTTTCTCCTGAGTCTAAACAATGTTCCTCACTAAATCATAAGTTGGGTAAACAAGAGTCCAGTAGAGCCACCCTGGAGGTACAGGTGGTGATGTCTCCTTCCACATTGAGGACATCCCAAGTCAGGTTTGCTGGTTAATCTGTTCCAGTTTGAAGACAATTGAGAAGCATCTTCATGTTTCTGCAAAGAAAAAATACACTTCTCAGGGGGTTTCTCCTCCCTGGATTTGTTATTGTTATCTATTTGTTTAATCAGTCTCTCTGGCAGCCAGCGTGTAGCATCTGAAGTTTGGGAATATATGCAGACAGAACCTCTTCCCCAGATAAGCACTGGATCTGGCCCATTTCAGGTTCCAGTTAATGGGTCTTTCCAGAGGACTGTTGCAAAATTCTTTTTGGTATCAGGATGCCAGAATCTATCTGCAGCGGATTTTCCTTCAGAATCCAAAGTTAAACAATTTAAAATAAAGAGCATGTGATGAAGGATATTTCTGGGGGATCCCTTGGTAGGGTATCATTCCCCCTTTCTAATTTTTCAAATTGACATTTAATGGTTCGATGTGCCCTTTCTACCATACCTTGGCCCTGTGGATTATGGAATACCTGTTTTATGTAGTATTCCCAATTTTTCACAAAATTGACAGAAACTGGAGCTTGTACAACCTGGGCCATTGTCAGTCTTTATCTGTTTAGGCACATCCAATAAGCAATTGAAGCAAGCAAATGAGTGATCACATGCATGATTGTTTCTCCAGATTGTAATGTTGCATAAATGAAACCACTGTATGTATCTACACATACATGTATATATTTTTGACTGCCAAATTCATTATAATGAGTAACATCCATTTGCCAGATACTGTTTGGTATCAGTCCCTTTGGATTTACACCCAAATGAGGAACTGGTAAAAGTGTAACACATGATTGACATTGTTTAACAATTTGTCTAGTTTGTTCTCTGGTAATTTTAAACATAATTTTTAAAGTTTTAGAATTAAGGTGATGTAACTCATGAGCCTTTATGGCCTGATCCAAGTTATATGGCAGATCTGATAAAGCCACTTCAGTGGGTAAGGCCTGAGGTCCCATTTCTGGGGTTAATACTATGTGGATGGCAGAACTGAGGTCTAGTCCTGCGCTTCCTGGTGTTGCTCGACTAAGTTCAGAAAGGGATTGATGTTTGTTAGTAAGAAACTGACTGCTCCATAAGCCTGTTTTGGCTTGTGTTGGTTCGGGGCCTGGAGCTGGCCCCTGATCCTGTTTCCCTGATTATGGGAAAGGGTGTTTCCTTGTGCATCTCTTTTGGCCCTACATTCACTAGCCCAATGCCTTCCATGTTTGCAAAGTGGGCAAATCCCAGGCTGTTTTCTGGGCTGTCTCTGAGTTAACTCATTTTCTGCCTCACAATCTCTTGCAAAGTATCTAGGCTTGCCACATTTAAAACAGGCCTTTTGGTTGCTACTATCCAAAAAAAATCTCTTACTGATTGTCCTTGTGTGGCAGCCACCATAGCTAAGCCCCGTTGGGAGGAGGGACCTATGTCACAGAGTCTGATATACCCTGTAAAGTCTGTCTTTTTCCTGTAAGGTCTAATGGCCGCTTGGCAGGCAGTATTGGCATTTTGATATACAAGTTGTTTCACATAATCTACTCCTGCCTCTGCATTACCAAAAATCCTCTCTGCTGTTGTCATTAATCAATGAACAAAATCAGAAAATTGTTCATCAGGTCCTTGTCTGACTGCTGTTAAGGACACACTACGGTCTCCCTTTGCTGGGAGTTTATGCCAAGCCTTCATGGCTGCATTTTGAATTTGAGCCAATAAGCCTGGGTCATATTGCATCTGGTTGTCACTAGAAGCAAATTGCCCTTCTCCTACATCAAAGGACCAATCATTGCCTGCCTGAATGTTTCTCCTAGCTGTTTCTTTACAATTCTCATGATACTCTGATTTCCAAATAAGATAGTCACCACCACTAAGAACTGCTCTCACTAATGTATTCCAATCACCAGGAGTCAGCCACTCCTCTGCAACAGACTCTAAAATTGCAAGAGTAAAGGGAGCAGTGGCATTGTGATACTGCATTTTAAAATTTCTTAATAATTTGAAAATTAAACCCTGTGTGATGTCTCCAAGGAACCCCTTGATTGTCTCTGGCCTCTGATACCTGAAAAGCCTCAGTCTCTCGCTTCTCTGGATGATCTGTGACTAATCTTAAGCTAAGTGATAGGGACTGCCTTTGGACGCCTGGTTGAGGAATGCAAGAAGCCAGGGGATTTTCACAGTTTACCTCTCGAGACATCTTCCCTGTCCTTAATTTTTGTAGCTGATTAATTAAGTCCTGATACTTTTTTCTAACTCTATTTGTTGTTTAAGGACAGATATTTTTTCCTGTAACTCCCATCTGGGGTCTATAACCACCATCTCCATTGCAGAAGCACTTGGAGATGGAGGTGCGTAGAGAGGGTGTCTCCCAGAAGAGGGCCATTCAGGGTTATAATGTTCGGTTGCCTCTTCCTCTAGGTCAGCACAATCTGGCTCTGACAAATAGTCATCAACCTTTGGTTGTATTTCAGATCCTAATTTTGGATAAATACATTTCTTAATTAACACAAGTGAGCAGCAAACAACAAAATAAAAACAGAGAGTTGAGTTCATGATGACTTATTTCTTGCCCCACTTTCATTAACATGACTTAACCTTTCTCGATGCGGCAGATTCCTGTGGTGATCACCTTTTCACTTCTGAATTTTCAGCAGATCCTTCTTCAAGTAACTCCTCTCACTGGGTCTCTCATTCTTGCTGCCCCACGTTGGGCACCAAAAAATGTTGAGAACTGCAGTAGCCCATATTTGGGGGCCAAAATGTTGTGGCCTGAGCTACCCCACCTTGGGTGCCAAAAACCACTCTATCAGTGTTGGAACCCACTCTGCCAAAAGCCTTGGGGGCTAAGTTGTTAGAGCCTGCACTGCCCCAAGCTGCTCTGATCCGTGGGTCAGGGTTCAGCAAGAGAGAGAGTGAGGACAGAAGCAAAGAATGGAGACCAGACAGAGTGTGATTCAATTTCATTTATTTGTCAGTCTCTCTTCTTCTCTCCAAGTCCCTAGTTCCAAGTTCCTAGTTCCAAGTTCCTAGTTCCTAGCACCTAGTCTTAGTCCTAGTTGCTAGTTTCTTTCCCTGTTCCAAGTTCTTTCTCCAAGTGCTAAGTGCCTAATCCCTTGTTGCCTGTCTCGAGTCTCAAGTGCCTACTACTAGTGTCTACTACTTAATAATACTAATTTCTTCTGTCTGCCTCTCGCCTTTTATATGTCTCACTTCTAAGCCACACCTCTAAGTCACACCCTTAAGTCTTATCTCTAAATCACACCCTAAGTCATGCCCTTAAGTCTCCAGCTCTAAATCACACCTTTAAGTCTCACACACCCAAGGGAAGATTCTAGGTATCTAAAACAAGATGTTATCAGAGTGTGCTCAGCTGTTGTAGGCTATTGTAATCAAGTCTCTTGTCAGGGTATATGGCTCAAGGTGGCTGCAAGGATGATAGCCGCCTTCTGTCAGCTCCTCACAATTGTTCATAAAATTCATTCTCTGAATTCACAAAATGAACATCAGAGCCACTGGAAGGTTTTTATGACTGTGAGAGTCTTGGACTCTAATTTTGTTAGGTATTACACAGTTAATTTGGAATCCTCTGTCACGCTAAAGGACACTCCTATGACTGGAGAGATGACATGTTTTAGAAGTCCTTGTTGCTCTTCTAGAGGACTCAGGTTAGTGTCCAGGACTATATGGAAGCTCCCAACTGTCTGTAACTCTAGCTCCAGGGAATCTGACACCCTCTTTTGGCCTTTGTGGGCATAAGCACACATGTGTTTTATAGAAATACATGCAAACAAAACACTCACCCACTTAAAATTAAATATTTAAAAATGTGTATAGGTTCATTGTTATGACCCACGCTTTTAATCCCAGCACATTGGAGGCAGAGGCAGATGAATTCCGTTACGAGTGAGACAAGTCTGATTTCAGTCAGTTTTAAGCAAGCCAGGGATACACAGTAAGACCCTTTCTCTAACAACAGCAACAAAACCCAAAAGCTTGTACATAAAAAGTAGAGGTAGGGCCACTCACTAGTGAAAAAAAAATTCATTGATAATTCTGAAGAATCGCTTCAACTTTAAGATGCTTCTACCTAATTACTACCTCACCCATACCAATATACTTACCTCTGCTATGGCTGAATCTTTCATGATGGATGAGTTTATTATAAGTACACTGTCAGTTAATTTGCCCCTTATCAAACAACTGCTGTAAAGCAATACAAGTTTTGTTTTGTACTTTTTCAGTTAATACAGAAGTGAGATGTTCATTTTAAACCACGAGCACGTTTTATTGTATTCTTTTTAATAAAGGGGACTCAAACAATGATCTTAAGTAAATTAATAAATTCACCCAAAAATAGGCATGCTCTCAAGTGAATAAAGATTATCCCCTGCCTCCTTTTGATGAAACATCCTTGTTCTCTAGAAGATTGCTTACCCAGAACCATGTCATTTTGTAAAGCTCTTCAATTTTATTTTAACAATGACAATTCTCCAAAGAAAAGTAATTAGGTTTCCAGAATTAAAGGAACTTGTTTCTCTAGACTCTTGTCCTTTCTGCCTTGTTGACCACCACTAATGGTTGCCCAGGAGAGATTATTATGCTTCATAACAGCCAACCATAAGCTTTACAGAAAAACATGTTCCTTTTCACTCTTCTATTTCTGTGCTCTATAGCTTCTATTGATGCAAAAAAGCATACCTCTCATCTTAAAGGGATCAAGTAAGTTTGCTCTGAAGCCATTTTGAGTAACCATGGCTAAGGACCACAGATTTAGGTTACCCTCAAATCCATGTTCCAGTGTGAATGTGTTGCATGAATGCTTACAGAACAAGGAAAGTCATGAATCAAGGCAATTTAAAAATACATTGGTGAATATGTAGAAATAGGAACATAAAGATGGGAGAGCTTCAAATAGGCCCAAGATGTTGCTGCCTGATGACATTGTTAGCTTTTGGGTTGGTAGAAACTAATTACCTGCTAAATCAAAAGATTCTAAAAAATTCTTATCTACTGTCACAACACTTTAGTTCTGACACAGAGTGCGCAGCATGGCTGCTTTGGAAGAGCAGAACTTAGCCCAAGGGAAGATAAATACCCTCTAAGCTTGCAACTTTCCAGTCTCTTCACAGTACTGAAATTCTAACCAGATTATGAGTCTCTGCATACAGGTTCCTTTAGGAGTTTTCATCCATAGCCAAACGCGTCTTCTAAGAAGTGTTTGCTAACACTTCCATAGCATGTACACATGTGGCAAGCTTTGGTCCCTAAACCATAGACACTGTCTGCAGATCCTTCCCCAAAACACAATTTCTCTCTCTCTCTCTCTCTCTCTCTCTCTCTCTCTCTCTCTCTCTCTGTCTCTGTCTCTCTCTCTCTCTCTCTCTCTCTCTCTCTCACACACACACACACACACACACACACACACACACACACACACACACGGTGCTTTAGAAACTTTTCAAGCAGTATAAGTTATAGCAGCTACCAACATTGTGTACCTGGACTGATGCTTTGACACACAACTATAAGCCGAATCTGTACCTTGCATGTATACAGTTCTTTCCTTAAGTACCTTTGCCCCCCTTGTCCCTAATAGGCATGTTAAAACATATGTTAAAACATATTATTTATTATACACAGCTTTGTTTCAAAATTAGTTTCTCAAAATCACTTCCATGCTTAATGTAGCAGTGAATTAGTTAATCTGCTTTGGCTCCCAGTGTGTTGTGAGCATGCTGCACAAGTCCAAGAGCTCTGTATTCACGAATGAAAGATATACACACTCCAGTTAATTTTGATATGCCTTGACTAGCTCAATGGTTGGACACCTCTAAACCTCCCCACAGCTAGCATACACTCGCCTCTGGTATTCCTGAGTTAACATATTTTAAAAATCTGTATTTCATCTCTGCTACCCGAGACCAATCGGGAGAATGGCCCCTAGGGCCACATTCCTAAAATCTTACATGCTAGTCTATCTTTAAGTCTATTCTCATTGCTTCTGTCATGGCCTTTCTCTTCTCTCCTTCTCCTTGGTCCCTGCCTGCACAGTCTAAAAGTCTTGCCCCTGTCTCCCTGTCCAGCCATTGGCTTTACAACAATTCTTTATTACCAACGGAAGCCAGCTGGAGGCAGGGATCCTCAACCTCTGAAAGCATGGCTTTTAGGAGCTGAATTAAGACAAAGCATTAGAACTAATCCCCAACAGATGAAGGCAATAATTCCATCTTCACTTTAAGGGATATCTTGAAAGAGACCTCCTCAGCTGTAACAGGCTGTTGCAATGGCTACCACTACTGAAGTTATGTGCCTGCTTGTCTATGAAACCAGAAATTGGGTACTGATTTCTTTTTGGCTCACATTTATTTTTTAGGTCCTTGGGGGTGATGGGGGAGCAGAGGGATTGTTAATGAAAAAGGAAAATAGTTAAACACTTAAAAATCTTTATATCTCAAAAGAATATGGAAGTACAATTCCAGGTTTCTAAAGTAAGTGCTATAAGAGAGAAATTGAAAGAAAAAAGAAAGCTAAAGCTGTGGCTTCTGGTTGGCGCCCATCCCTGGCTTGCTCTAGATATGCTCAACTAATTGTTGTTCTTTGAATATTTCACCTGTTCTCCAATTTTATGTCACAGTTACACAAAATCTTTTTTCCAGGTGAAGTAGAAATGATATTCAGATATTTCAATAGCTTTTCTGTACTCTATGATGTGAGATGGAGCAATTTTAAATTTGCTTCTGATCTTCTTTTCTCTATCCTTGACTAGAGTTTCATCCAGCACAAACTCTCTTCCTAGGCTCAACTCCACTATAGTGTATATTGTTGAAGTTCTTGTGCTTTTTATGTGGTCTTTACAAGGAATTCTGAGTATTGTGTTTCCTTTCCCAAAGTCTTTGCCATTAATCTATTCCATCTTTCAGTTGTCTAATTAACCTACCTTACTTAATCAGGATTTCTTTAAGTTATATTTTAGCACTACTTTGCAAATTTCTTATAAATTTGTGAAATTCTGCTTCTCTCTCTCTTTCTTCTTTCTTTTGGTGATTTTTTGATTATTTTATTTATTTATTTATTTCCATGCCAAATGTTGTCCCTCTTTCCAGTCTTATCTCCATGAATCCCCCCACCTCATCTCTTCCTCCACTTTGTCTCTAAGAGGGTGCTCCCCCACCCACCCACCATTTCCTGCCTCACCTCCCTAGCATCCCCCTTCTCTAGGGCATCAAGCCTCCACAAGACCAAGCAACTACCCTCCCACTGATGTCAGATAAGGCTTCTGTCTTATGTAACAGAATATGTCTTATGTCATATGTAACAGGAGCTGTGGACCAGCCTGTGTATACTCTTTGGCTGGTGGTTTAGTCCCAGGGAGCTCAGGAGTCCACTGAGTTAGTACTGTTGTTCTTCCTGTGGGGTTTCAGTCCCCTTCAGTCCTTCCTTTAACTCTTCCATTGGGGTCCCCTGACTCAATTTAATAGTTGACAGTGAGTATCTGCATCTGTCTTAGTCAGGTGCTGGCAGAGCCTCTCAGAAGACAGCCATATTAGGTTCCTGTCTGCAAATACATCTTGGCATCAGTAATAGTGTCAGAGTTTGGTGTATGCAAATGGGATGGATTCCAAGGTGGAGAGATCTCTGGTAACCAAGCATTCAAAGACATAAGTCTATGGGGCCATTCCTATTCAATCCACCACAGATGGAACATTCTATAAATGTGCTAGGTTTATTTGCTTTATATTGGCAGTTAGCTCAGCTTTCACTGGTTTTTGTCTGGATGACTAGTCTGTTAGTGAGAGTGGGGTATTAAAATCTCTCACTGTGTGAGTGTCAGTATATGATTTAAGCTGTAGTAGCATTTCTTTTATAAAAGTGTGTGCCCTTGTGTTTAGGGCAAAGATGTTAAGAATTGAAATGTCATCTTTGTGAGTTTTTCCTTTGATGAATAGTGTCCTTTTATAATGTCTTTCTCTAAATCTCTTGATTAATTTTGGTTTGAAATCTATTTTATTACATATTAAAATGGCTATACCGGTTTGCTGCTTAGGTACATTTGCTTATATTTTTTTTCTAATCCTTTACTCTGATCCTTGATGCTGATGCTTCTTGTATGCAGCAAAAAGATGGTCTTGCATATCCATTTGTTAATCTGTGTCTTTTTACTGGGGAATTGAGGCCATTGATATTGAGGTCATTGATATTGAGAACATTGATATTGTGAACAATGAATGTTAATTTTGTATTATTTGGTGGTTATTGTTGGTGGTGTTCATGGTGGTTGTAGTGGCGTGTGTTGTGTGTGTGTGTGTGATGTGTTTGTGTGTTTCCAGTTTTTTGTTTGTTTTTGTTTTTCTTGGTGTGAGATTGTTTCCTGTGTTTTCATGAATGTAGATTGCCTCTTGGCTTGAATTTTTCCTTCTATCAACTTCTGTCAGGCTGGTTATATAGACAGATATTGTTTCAATGTGGCTTTATCATGGAACATCTTTTCTCCATCTATGGTGTTTGAACATTTTGCTGGGTGTGGTAATCTTGAAGGGCATCTGTTGTCTCTTAAGTGTGCAGGACATCCAATTCTTTCTTGTCTTTAGTGATTCCATTGAGAATTCAGGTGTAATTCCAATACTTCTGCCTTTATATGATACTTATTCATTTTCTTTTGTACCTTTTATTATTATTTCTTTGTTCTATATATTTAAAATTTTGATTATTATGTGTCAAGGAGATTTTTTTCTTATCCATGTACTTGACATTCTGTAACTTTATAGGTTATAAAATTTTCTTCTATGATTAATAAAAAATATTTTTTGTTCTTTTAGCTGGGATTCTTCTCCTTCCTCGAATTTTATTATTTGTAGGTTTAGTTCCTTTATAGTGTCCCAGATTTCTTGGATTTATTTTTGATTAATCATTTTATTTGTTTACATTTCAAATAAATCTCCTTTCTGTTTACCCCTCCACAACCCCTCCATCCCATCTACCCTCTCGTTCTTCCCCTTTACCTCTATGAGGGTGCTCCTCCACCCACTCCCCTACTTCCGCCTCACCACTCTAGCATCCCCATATGCTGGGGCATCAAACCTCCATAGGACCAAGGGTCTTCTTTCTCATTGATATCAGATAAGGACATCCTCTGCTACATATAAATCTGGAGCTATAGATCCCTTGTTGTATACTCTTTGGTAGGTTGTTTAGTCTCTGGGAGCTCTGGGTAGTCCGGTTATATTGTACTTACTATGGGGTTGCAAACCCCTTTAGCTCCTACTGTCCTTGCCATGACTTCTCCAGTGGGGTCCCTATGCTCAGTCCAATAGTTGGCTGTGAGTATCAGCATTTGTATTGATCAGGTACTTGTAGAACTTATCAGGGAGTAGAGATACCAGGCTCCTGTCAGCAAGCATTTCTAGGCATCAGCAATGTCAGGCTTTGGTTTCTGCAGATAGGATAGATCCCTAGGTGGGGTGGTGTCTGGATGGTCTTTCTTTCAGTCTCTGCTACACTTTTTGTCCTTGTGTTTCCTTTAGACAGGAACAATTCTGGGTTAAAAATGTTGAGATAGATGGGTAGCCCTATACCTCAACTAGTGGCTATGCCTATCTGCTGGAGGTGGTCTTTAGAGGTTCTGCCCTTTGTTGAGTATTTCAGCCTATGTCAGCCTCATTGGGTCCTGGGAGCCTATTGCATTCCTGGTGTCTGGGACTATTTTTGTGGCTTCCCAAGTTCCCCACACCCACTGCTATTTATTTCTATTCATTCTTCTGGCCTCCTGGACTTTTTTTCTGTCTCTTCCCATACCTGATCCTGCCCCCCACCCCACGTTTTACTCCCTCCTTTCTCCCTCCCAGGTTCCTCCCACACTCTATCTCCTATGATTACCTCCTTCTAAGTAGGATTGAAACATCCACACTTTGGTCTTCCTTCTCCTCTTTCTCCTTCCCATCTCTTCCTCCTTCTCCTTCTTTCCTCCTCCTCCTCTTCTTTTTTGGTAGTCCTTCTTCTTAAGCATTATGGTCTGTGAGTTGTATTGTGGGTATTCTGTGCTTTTGGGCTAATTTACACTTATCAGAGACCAGAACTTTAGTGTCTTTGGAGGAGCTGGATCTTTATTTTCCGTAGCAGCCTTCAGATAAAAGTCTAAGCTTATCAAAAGTCTAAGCTTGCCATGGGATCCTGAGAAAAAAACTAACCAATTATCAAATGTTTGCTCTATTCAGTCAACTGTTAAAGAATAGTTTCAGTTGTCAAGCAATCAAATTAGTCATACTTTGTTAAGGTATAACAAAAAATTCAACATGTTTCTATTGGGAAGATGAGAGGCATAAATGGCATAAGTTCTGGTATAAAATGAAATTAAACTGAAATTTAATATATTAATAAATGACTAAAAGCCTCTTCATTATCTTGATGTTTAAAACCAAATGTCAGAGAAAATAGCTAAAAGTACTGGAAGCATGGCCTAGAGAGCTATTCTATCATGAAGACTAGAAATTGGATCCCAGAACCTATACCAGGCCCAGCACAAATGCCTGTAACTCTAGATCCAAAGATACCTTCTTCTGGTCTCCACAGACACCTACATACATGTATACACATACACTCACAAGTCACATACAATATTTTTATAAATGCTAGAAACAATTCTCTGTAGAGATCAAAACCTGGGTGATAGGAAGGTCTGGGTCTTGATAAGATGTTTATTATTTGTCTTTTATATATATGTACATGTCCACATATAATATTAATAGAGTGTGAATTGAAAAGCTGGATTTTTTTTTTGTTTTTAAATACCTTTTTAAAATTTTTCAATATTTTAAAACTGCAGTCATCTTTTCTTGATTACTAGACAGGGACTTTCTTGGCACCCCAGCACTCTATCACTGTGTGATACATAAGGCCATCCATTAAATGTTTGTATATCAACATTTATTTTGGTTTATAGTTTTAAAGGTTTCATTCCATGGGCTTTTGGCTCTATCCCTTTTGGACCACTGTTAAAGTAGAGTATTAGTGTGGGAAATATGAATATAGCTGGTTACTTCAGGGTAGCCAGGAAAGAGGGGAGAGAGAGGGGAGAGGAAGAGGGAGAAAAAGAATATAAAGATAGGGTTCTAGGGACTTGCTTCCTCTTCTGTCTTGTTAAGGTTTCCACTATATCCCAATAGTCAGTTGAAGAACTCATCTCTTTGTGAGTCAATTTATGAGGTCTCATGAGCTAATAACTTCTTCTGTTTACTGCTTCATAGTTGATCAAGATGTCAACACATTTACTTTGACAGGAAATTTAGGTCCTAGCCACAACAATAACTTTTATTTTTGTACGAATGTATTAGAAAGTACACACATATTTTGCTTTTTAACATATTTCTAATTTAGAAATGGCTTATGATATGATGCAGTACCTAACAGAGTCAACATTGGTAACACTCAGCCAATACTGAAAAACTATTTAAAAATATTATTTTAATTTGAAGCACTCTCATGTCTATTTAGATCTTATAGTACATTTTATTTCTTTGAATTACTTCTGTAAGCCATTTTGTCTTGCCTTTCTAACCTTGGCTGTTAGTACTGATTGTTACTCTGAGCACTTGAATTTGCATGAGGAAAGATACGGCCAAAAAAGGAGGAGCAGCCATAAGGACATCCCCCAGAGCAGTCAGTTGAGAAAGGACACCAGCCTGGAGTACTAGTATGAAGTTCCAGATACTGTTCTGTTTCTGTGACTTTGTTTTTCATGCAGGGATTATATTATCACCACATTGCATTTTGTCTTTAGTAATGAACTTTACTATGTAAAGTAGCTGAAAATCATAGCTATCCTATATTGCAAGGCTTGTGCTGTAACATTCCCTTATAAACTGCATACTCAACCCAACAAAACATACAAAGTCAATCCATCCTCTATATTTTCATCCCATATCCATTAATAATGGTGACTTTTTATAGCACTTTGCGGACTGGCACACAACCAAGAGTACTAAAGGTGCGTTTTTTTTTCTTTCTTTTAATTTTATTTCATTTCTTTTTTATGAGATTGGTTTATGTTACTTGATTTCTCATTAAATTTTATGTTTGTGAGTTTATTTTATGATTTCTCTGATATGCCAGGACTCTCTTGATGCAAGGGATAGTAAAAGATGAATAACCTTGCAGAGACAGTTTATTTCATTTAAAAAATTTGTCTATTTTCCATCCAACAATATTTTGGTATATTCATTATATGAAGGATTGCCTAAGCGTCTATAGGTTCTAAATTTATTTTTTCTCCCTTTACACCATTCTTTATGTTATCCATGCACCAGTAAAAATTTCCGTTTTATAAATGCTTTTCATTTTAAATCATTTTTTAAAAGATTTACTTATTTTATATGAGCAGGCAGGCATTGGATCAAAATTACAGGTGGTTGTGAGCTACCATATGGTTGCTGAGAATTGAACTCAAGATGTCTGGACTGATGAGCTTTAACTGATGAGCCATCTTTCCAGCCCTCATTTTAAATCTTAACATTATGGCTAGGGCTTATAATTTAATCTTAGCTGGAGAGTTAAGGTGAAACTAAATTGTATCCTCCAGACTACTGTTCTTTTTTAAATAAATTGGGTATGATAATTTTAACTACCTACTCTTTGCATGTCTGCTGTGATGAATTAACAGTCTTGGTGACGTTGGGGAAGCCTAAGGTACATGCTGTGGTTGTAGTTCTCATTCTTCTACACCATTCATAAGCTGCTCCATCGCGATTCACAGTGTTCCATCTGATTGACTCTGACTCTTTCACCTACTATCAATCTGATTATATTTGAAAAAAAAAGAGGACCTATTCTTGGGGTTACTGAAGTTTATGATTTAATATTAAAGGATCAGAGGGATTTTAAAAGATGGATCCAATGATGAAATGATTTGCTGCAGAACAACTAACTTTAGCAAAACTGTTGAGGTGTAGTATGGAGAATTTACTGAAGTACTGAGTAGCGTCTAGGTGAGGAAGTAAGGTACTAGAATAAAAACAATTTCTACAGAGTGAGTTAGTGGATTCCATGGCGAGAAAAAAGAAGAGCGATGCGGAACAGGCAATGACTGCTCATGGAAAATTATTATGACTTTCAAAATTATTTTTGTGGACTTACATGCTTATAATATAAACATTTATATTTGTATAAGAAGGTGTGTCTGTTCTTGTCTTTTATCTTTCTTGAGACAGGGTCTTCCTCATTTGAAGCCCCAGAACAGCTAGCTGTCTGTGTACTCCAGGCCAGCTCCTGAGGGGTCTCCTGTTTCTGCCTTCCATTTTGCCACAGGAGGTTAGGATTACAGACAGGGGGAACTATGGACTGTGCATAGATAACTTCCAGCAATTTGAATCAAGGTAAGCAGATTTTTGTGGCCAGAAAAAATTAATATTGAACCATTTTCCTGATTTTGAGCATGGTTTTCTTTGGGGGATGAGGACAATGTTCTAAAATGGGCCATGGTGATGGCTACACACACTCTGAATCCACTGAAAAACTTTTAAGTCATACTTTAAATAAATGAATTATTTGTAAAATTGCTGTGGATTTATGCTCTTCCAATTTTAAAACTTACATTGTTATTACATGAGTAATTAAAATTATCATAAAAGGATTTCCCATATCTTAGCAGTTTTATAATATGCTTTTTCACAAAACATAAATATATATAAAAAGATACTTCTTTTTAGTAGAATGTAGATTTTTGGCTTATAGTAAAACTTCTTAACTTAGGATCATTCTACAGGAAAAAAAATTAGTGTGTGCTTTGCTATGTCTGTATTTACTATTTTTATGACATTGCTTTGATTCTTTGAAGCCCCATGATCCAATACATGAAGCCAACATTGCGTAAGCTTTAAACAACTAACCTCCACAAGACTGACTTAGGATATTGTTTATAGAGACCCTTAGGATACTGTTTATAATGGAAAATCACACAGTTAGCCAAAAAATGACTTAATGTTTCCAGCACAGACATGAATAAAATACTAATATCATAAAGAATATTTTATATGATGGATAAGGGAGATAAGATTGTAAGATTGAACTAACATGTGAATACCAACCAAGATGATAAATGGTGTGAAAAATGTAATCATTTCAGTGGGAGTAGAAGTACTTGACAAAATCTCACAGTTTCTCTTGACTAAAAAATATTTTAAAAATTAAAAAGAGAATAAAAGTACTTATTTATTTTATATGTTATAAAATAAAATAAATTATAAATAAAAGTATTTATTTATTTTATATATTGTAAAAATTATTTGTGAACATCCTTTAAATACACTCTGCTCTTTGGAGAATGAATGAAAATGTTTTAGATGATATTATTATCCCCCAAATAAAGCTTTCCCTAACCATTGCAATGAATGTCTACTGACTTTCTATTCAAGCCAACTAGGCAGAGAGAAAAAAGAACACTAAACTACAAACAATGTTTGAAGCTATCTCTATTTGTAAATATTATATTCCTGCATGTATAAAATTCTCTGTTTACTGAAAAATTTTGAAATTCATAGGGTTCAGGAAATTTGCATGCTTCAATATCATATCAGTACAATTATTATATTATATATACATATGAATGTGTTATGCAACAATGTATAATAATTCATATAATGATACATACTATTTTTTCTAATTCATTTTTAAGTTTTATTAAAAACAGTTTTTTTCATATAATATATTCTAATTACAGTTTTGCCTCCCAGTTTCTCCCCATATCCTCTTTTATCTAGATCCATTTCCTTTCTGTATCTGTTTAAACAGACTTCTAAGAGATAACAACAAAATATAACAAATAGAACATACTAAAATAAAACAAAACCCATCACATTACAGGTGTACAAGAAAAACCAATAGAAGGAAAAGAACCCAAGCAAATGCTTAAGAATCAGAAACCTACTCATACACACACTCAGGAGTCCCACAAAAATATTCAATTGAAAGCTATAATACATATGCAGAGGAACTGGTTCAGACACATGGAGGCCCTGTGCTTGCTGCTTCAGTCTCTGTGAATTCACATGAACTTTGCTTTGTTGATGTAAAGAGATTTGTTTTCTTTCCTTTAACCCGTTTGTTACACTCTGTTCATTACTACTTCTGGCTGAACAAGACACTGATATAATGATATAGGAATATAGCATAATATCATTAAGACTCACTTTATCACTTCCTTCCTTCCTTCCTTCCTTCCTTCCTTCCTTCCTTCCTTCCTTCCTTCCTTTCTTCCCAGAGTCCTATTTGTCAGAAGAGTTACTCAAATTTTTAACCTATTATTACATTTCTCTATTTGATAAATTGACATAATAATGCCATTTCAAAATTTACCTATTAAATGAAATGATTTATATACTAACTCTTGATATTACAGTGGTGGATATTTAACATCAGTACTCAGTGTACCTGACAGGAGTATGTGTGTGTGTTTGTGTGTGAGCATGTGTGTACAATTTACAAAATGAAGATAGTTAATGTAATGATGGTTTGTATTTCAAGATACAATCACTTTGAAGTAAACTGGTATGTAAACATCATATAAACTAGAAGGTGAAAAGAACCTTATAAACTCCCAATTTTTGAGACAGAGAAGGTGAACTCTTCAGATGTCAGTGGTTTATGATAGACAGGACCTACATGTGATTTTTTTATCCTGATATAGTGGTGTTGTGAGCAATAATAATAAAAGATTATAAAAACACACATTTTTTAGAAACATCAAATGAAAGGCTACTTTGTTTCAAAGTCTTTTAGACATGGGGTAGGGTTGAATCATTAGTGATACTTCTACCACAAAGTATATCTTTCAAATGGGACACAGGTGCTTTTGTTTTTTGTTTTGTTTTTCTTTTTTTAATTTATTTTTATTGGATATTACATTTGCATTTCAGATTTTATCCCCTTCTCCCCCTATCCCCCACCACCCAGGAATCTCCTATCTCAATCCCCCTTCTCATGTTTCTATGAGGATGTGTCCCCACCTACTCCCCCACTCCCACCACTCCACCCTCAAATCCCTCCCCACTAGGTGTTCATCATTCATGGGACCAAGGATCTCCTCTCCCACCTATGCCCGACAAGGCCATCCTCCGCTTCATGTACAGATGGAGTCATGGTTCCCTCCCTTTGAGCTCCCAGGCTGATGGTTTAGACCCTGGGGAGCTCTGGTTGGTTGGTATTGTTGCTCTCCTCATGAGGCCACAAACCCTTTCTGCTCCTTCAGTCTTCTATCTAACTTCTCCATTGGGAAACCGTTAATCAGGTCAGTGGTTAGCTGTGAGCATCAGTCTCTGAATGTGTCAGTCTCTGGCAGACCTAAAGAAGACAGCTATATCAGTCTCTTGTCAGCATGTACTTCCTGCCATCCACATCAGTGTCTACCTTTGGTGACTGTACATTGGATGGATACCCAGTGGAATGGTCTCCAGATGGCCCCTACTTCAGTTTCTGTCCTACACTTTGTTTCCGTATTTTCCCCCTTGAGTATTTTTGTTACTACTTCTAAGTAGGACCAAGGAATCCACACTTGGTCTTCTTTCTTCATGAGCTTCATGTGGTCTGTGACTTGAGTCTTGGCTATTCCAAGCTTTGGGGCTAATATCCCCTTATCAGTGAGTAAGTACCATGTGTGTTCTTTTGTGATTGGGTTAACTCACTCAGGATGATAATTTCTAGTTCTATCCATTTACCTAAGAATTTCTCTAATTCATTATTTTTAATAGCTGAGTAATACTCCATTGTGTAAATGTACCACATTTTTTGTATCCTTTCATTTGTTGAAGGACATCTGGGTTCTTTCCAGCTTCTGGCTATGATAAATAAGGCTGCTATGGACATAGTGGAGCATATGTCCTTATTATATGTTGGAGCATCTTCTGGATATATGTCCAGGAGTGGTATAGCTGGATCCTCAGGCAATGCTATGTCTAATTTTCTGAGGAACTGCCAGACTGATTTCCAGAGTGGTTGTACCAGCTTGCATTCCCATCAACAATGGAGGAGTGTTCCTCTTTCTCCACATTCTCACCAGCATCTACTATCACCCGAGTTTTTGATCTTAGCCATTCTGACTTGTGTAAGGTGGTATCTCAGGGTTGTTTTGATTTGCACTTCCCTGATGACTAAGGATGTTGAGCATTTCTTAAGGTGCTTCTTGGCCATTCCAGTTTCCTCAGTTGAGAATTCTTTGTTTAGCTCTGTACCCCATTTTTTAATAGGGTTATTTGGTTGTCTGGAGTATAATTTCTTGAGTTCTCTTTATATATTGGATATTAGCCCTCTATTGGATGTAGGATTGGTAAAGATCTTTTCCCAATCTGTTGGTTGCCGTTTTGTCTTATTGACAATGTCCTTTGCCTTACAGAAGCTTTGCAGTTTTAGGAGGTCCCATTTGTCAATTCTTGATCTTAGAGCATAAGCCATTGGTATTCTGTTCAGAAACTTTTCTCTTGTGCCTAGGTATTCAAGGGTCTTTCTCACCTTCTTTTCTATTAGTTTTAGTGTATCTGGTTTTATGTGAAGGTCCTTCATCCACTTGGACTTGAGCTTTGTACAAGGAGATAGGAACGGATTGATTTGCATCCTTCTACAGCCTACCTCCAGTTGAACCAGCACCATTTGCTGAAAATGCTGTCCTTTCTCCACTGGATTGTTTTAACTCCTTTGTCAAAGACCAAGTGATCATAGTTGTGTGGGTTCATTTCTGGATCTTCAATTCTATTCCACTGATCTTTCTGCCTGTCTCTGTACCACTACCATGCAGGTTTTTTTTTTGTTTTGTTTTGTTTTGTTTTTTATCACTATTGCTCTGTGCTCTGTAGTATAGTTTGAGGTCAGGGACCATGATTAGCCTCAGAGGTTCTTTTATTGTTGAGAATAGTTCTCACTATCCTGGTTTTTTTTTTTTTTTGTTATTCCAAATGAATTTGCAAATTGCTCTTTCTATCTCTATGAAGAATTGATTTGGAATTTTGATGGGGATTGCATTGAATGTATAGATTGCTTTTGGCAAGATGGCCATTTTTACTAAATTAATCCTGCCAATTCAGGAGCATGGGAGATCTTTCCATCTTCTGAGATCTTCTATTTCTTTCTTCAGAGACTTGAAGTTCTTGTCATACAGATCTTTTGCTTGAGTGATTAGATTTACTCCAAGGTATTTTATATTATTTGTGACTATTGTAAAGGGTGTCTTTTCCCTGATTTCTTTCTCAGCTTGTTTATCCTTTGAGTAGAGGAAGGCTACTGATTTGTTTGAGTTGATTTTATATCCAGCCACTTTGTTGAAGTTGTTTATCAGGTTTAGGAGTTCTCTGGTGGAAGTTTTAGGGTCACTTAAGTATATTATCATATCATCTGCAAATAGTGAAATTTTGACTTCGTCCTTTCCTATTTGTATCCCTTTGATTTCCCTTTGTTGTCTAATTGCTCTGGCTAGGACTTCCAGGACTATATTGAATAGATAGGGTGAGAGTGGGCAGCCTTGCCTAGTCCCTGATCTTAGTGGGATTGCTTTAAGTTTCTCTCCATTTAATTTGATGTTGGCTACTGGCTTGCTGTATATTGCTTTTACTATGTTTAGGTATGGGCCTTGAATTCCTGATCTTTCCAAGACTTTTAACATGAAGGAATATTGAATTTTATCAAATGCTTTCTCAGCATCTAGTGAGATGATCATGTGTTTTTTTTTTCCTTTGAGTTTATTTCTGTAGTGGATTACATTGATGGGTTTCCGAATATTGAACCATCCCTGCATTCCTGGGATAAAGCCTACTTGATCATGATGGATGATTGTTTTGATGTATTCTGAGATTCTGTTTGTGAGAATTTTATTGAGTATTTTTGCATCAATATTCATAAGAGAGATTGGTCTGTAGTTCTCTTTCTTTGTTGGGTCTTTGTGAGGCTTAGGTATGAGCTTAATGGGAGCTTCATAGAACAAATTGGGTATTGTTCCTTCTGTTTTTATTATGTGGGATAGTTTGAAGAGAATTGGTATTAGGTCTTCCTGGAAGGTCTGATAGAATTCTACACTAAAACCATCTGTTCCTGGACTTTTTTTGGTGGGGAGCCTTTTAATGACTGCTGCTATTTCATTAGGAGTTATGGGATTGTTTAGATGGTTTATCCTCTCCTGATTTAATTTTGACACTTGGTATCTGTCTAGAAAATTGTCTATTTCATCAAGATTTTCCAGTTTTGGTGAGTATAGGCTTTTGTAGTAGGATCTGATGATTTTTTAAATTTTCTCAGTTTTTGTTGTTATGTCTCCCTTTTCAGGTCTGATTTCATTAAACTGAACACTGTCTTTGTGCTGTTTGGTTAGTCTGGCTAAGGGTTTATCTATCTTGTTGATTTTCTCAAAGAACCAGCTCCTGGTTTTGTTGATATTTTGTATAGTTCTTTCTGTTTCTACTTGGTTGATTTCAGTCCTGAGTTTGAATATTTCCTGCCGTCTACTCCTCTTGAATATATTAGCTTCTTTTTGTTCTAAGGCTTTCAGGTGTGCTGTCAAGTTCTTAGTGTATGCTCTTTCCAGTTTCTTTTTGTAGGCACTTAGAACTATGAGTTTTCCTCTTAGTACTGCTTTCATGGAGTCCCACAAGTTTTGGTATGATGTGTCTTCATTTTCATTAAATTCTAAAAAGTTTTTAATTTCTTTTTTTATTTCTTCCTTGACCAAGTCAACACTGAGGAGAGCATTGTTCAGTTTCCACATGTATGTGGGCTTTCCATTGTTTTTGTCATTATTAAAGATCAGCCTTAGTCCATGGTGGTCTGATAAGGTACAAGGGATTATTTCAATCTTTGTATCTGTTGAGGCCTGTTTTGTGACCAATTATATGATTTATTTTGGAGAGGGTATCATGAGGTGCTGAGAAGAAGGTATATTCTTTTGTTTTAGGATAAAATGTTCTATAGATATCAGTTAAGTCCAAATGCTTCATAACTTCTGTTAGTTTCATTGTGTCTCAGTTTAGTTTCTGTTTCCATGATTCGTCCATTGCTGAGAGTGTTTTGTTGAAATCTCCAACTATAATTGTATGAGGTGTAATGTATGCTTTGAGCTTTAGTAAAGTTTCTTTTATGAATGTGGGTGCCCTTGCATTTGGGGCATAGATGTTCAGAATTGAGAGTTTATCTTGGTACCTTTTTTCTTTGATGAATATGAAGTGTCCTTCCTTATATTTTTTGATTACTTTTGGTTGAAAATCAATTTTATTTGATATTAGAATCACTACTCCAGCTTGTTTCTTGGGATCATTTGCTTGGAAGATTGTTTTCCAACTTTTTCCTCCAAGGTGGTGTCTGTCTTTTTCACAGAGGTGGGTTTCCTGTATGCAGCAAAATGCTGGGTCTTGTTTATGTATCCAGTCTGTTAGTCTATGTCTTTTTATTGGAGAATTGAGTCCCTTGATATTAAGAGATATTAAGGAAAAATGAATGTTGCTTCCTGTAATTTTTGTTATTGGAAGTGGAATTTTGTTTGTGTAGCTATCTTTTTTGGGGGGTTGTTGGAAGATTACTTTCTTGCTTTTTTTTTTTTTTTTTTTTTTTTTTTTTTTTTTTTGTAGTTTCCCTCCTTGTGTTGGAGTTTTCCATCACTTATCCTTTGAAGTGCTAGATTTGTGGTAAGATATTGTGTAAATTTGGTTTTGTCATAGAATATGAATATCTTGGTTTCTCCATCAATAGTGATTTTGAGAGTTTTGCTTGGTATAATAGTCTGGACTAGCATTTGTGTTCACTTAGTGTCTGTATGGTATCAGTCCAGGATCTTCTGGCTTTTATAGTCTCTGGTGAGAAGTCTGGTTTAATTCTTATAGGTCTGCCTTCATATGTTACTTTACCTTTGTCCTTTACTGCTTTTAGCATTTTTCTTTGTTTTGTACATTTGATGTTTTGATTATTATGTGGCGGGAGGTATTTCTTTTCTGGTCTAGTCTAGTCTATTTGGAGTTCTGTATGCTTCTTTTATATTTATGGACATCTCTTTCTGTAGGTTAGGAAATTTTTCCTCTATAATTTTGTTGAAGATATTTACTGGCTCTTTAAGTTGGGAGTCTTCACCCTCATCTATACCCATTATCCTTAGGTTTGGCCTTTTCAGAGTGTTCTGGATTTCCTGGATGTTTTGGGTTAGCAGCTTTTTGTATTTTGCATTTTCTTTGACATTTGTGTCTATGTTTTCCATGGTATCTTCTGTGCATGAGATTCTCACTTCTATCTCTTGTATTCCATTGGTGATGCTTACATCTATGACTCCTGATCTTTTTCCTAGGTTTTCTCTCTCCAGGGTAGTCTCCCTTTGTGATTTCTTTATTGTTTCTATTTCCATTTTTAGATCCTAGATGGTTTTGTTTAATTCCTTCACCTGTTTGGTTGTGGGGTTTTTTTTTTTTTGGCAATTCTTTAAGAGATTTTTGTGTTTCCTCTTTAAGGGCTTCTACCTGTCTACCTGTGTTCTCCTTAAATTCTTTGAGAGTGTTATTTATGTCCTTCTTAAAGTCCTCTATCATTGTCATATGAAGTGATTTTAATTCTGAATCCTGTTTTTCAGGTGCGATGGGATGTTCAGGGCTTGCTATAATGGGAGGACTGGGTTCTGATGATGCCATGGAACTTTGGGTTCTGTTGCTTATGTTCTTCCACTTGCCTTTTACCATCTCCTTAACTCTAGTGCTACTGTTTCTGACTGGATCCTCCCTTTCTATTTGTCTTGCTTGTGTCTGAACTCCTCAGGGTCCAGATGTCTCTGTGATCTTTTAATCCTGAGCTCCAGCTGCTCTGAGTACAGTGGTTCTTCTAGGATGTCTTAGGATAAGTTGTCCATTGCTCTGAGTGCAGTGTCTGCTCTAGGATGTCTCAGGATATGGTGTCTGTCGCTCTGAGTTCAGTTGTTCCTCTAGGATGTCTCTGGCTATGGTGTCTGTTGCTCTGAGTTCAGTGGCCCTTGTAGGATGTCTCAGGATACAGTGTTCACACAGGAGCAGACCAGGCGGGTGTCTGCTCCAGGCAGCAGGCCCAGGCGAGGGGTGTAAGTGGAGTGGTATTCTGCAGGGGTGGGTTTTGGGTGTCTGTTGGCACCTGTGCACTTCCTCCCCCCAGTTTTAGTTCTGGGGTGGGTGTAGGGCAGTGTGTGAGTGTTCTTTTGTTTATTGGATATTTTATTTACATTTCAGATGTCATCTCCTTTCCTCATTTCCCCTCCCTAGAAAACCCCTATCCCATGCTCCCTTTTCCTTTTTGCTTTTATACATTTTAAAAAAATATTAATCAAAGGCTTTATAAGTTTCTTATTGCTCAATCAGAAGTGTAACCCAATATCCAACCTAGATATATCAACCCAGTTTGACTGGTGGAGACACGTGAACATCTGCCTCCATGCCCCCTCCTCTTTCTCTCTCTTTTTCTCTCTCATCACCTAGCTTCTCCTCCTCCTCTTCTTCTTCTTCTCCTCTCCTTACTCCTTCTCTTCCTCTCAGTACTCCTTCCCCCTTGGCTCCTCCTACATATCACCCTTCCTGTTAAAATAAAACTTTTCTCTCTAGATACAATTAGAGCATAGTTATTCCTATTTGTATCAGTGAGGTAGTGTGTGAGTGCTCTGGGTTCAGTGGCCCCTCTAGGATGTCTCAGGATACAGTGTCCACACAGGAGCAGACCAGGCAGGTGTCTGCTCCAGGCAGCAGGCCCAGGGGCTTGTTTTGTTTTTCTTTTCCAATTTTTATTTCACCAGACACATATGAGAGCACTGGAAAAAAATCTAACTTGCAACCAGGTGTTGGTTCTTCAGAAAAGAAACCCTCACTAAGCATTAACTAAAGCTCAGCTTCCTTTGAAGTTTGTAGCTGGAGATAATCTCAGATGTGGGAACATGAATGCCAGGAACAAAGAGCAAACTGCCTCCAATTCATGAGAAGTGAATTGTCTTATAATGACTACAGTTGTCTCCATGTCATTTAACTTTTGCTGGATGGAGCTGTGCGAGGATGATCTGGCCCCAAAGATGTATGGTCATTATTGCCATGTAATTGTTCTGTCAGGTTAACTGGTCAGGTTGTTCCTTTGGATTTGTCTATTTTTAAAATGGAAAGAAATAAAAAGAAAGAAAGAAAGAAAGAAAAAGAAATACAGCCCCATTGCTAACTGACTTAGAAAAGATAGTCATTCTTCTTCTTTGTACTTAGAAGTAGAGCTTGTGTCACCTTGGGGTGAGGAAGTATTACTCTTTAGATGTAATTAGTGTATGGTTGTGAGAAATGCATACTTTTTTCTTAAGAAAATTAATGTGTTCCAAGAAGGTAACTTGTCCCTTTTCAATGAGCAAACAGTCTTTTCTTGTGACAGTGACATTTACTGACTAATAATATATACATGCATAATTACACTACTAAGTCTCTTATTATACATTCACTTAAAATATGAAAATGATCCCAACCAATGCAGATATTCCAGAACTAGGCAATTATGCCCTGCATCATCATACCCAGGATAACACCATGATAGAAAAATATCTAACAATTATACATAGCTGCAGAGAATTATTCATTTTCCAGGGTGATTCTCAGAAGTTGATGCCAAGAGCTATAATGGAAACAGAGTTATATCTCAATCTAACATGAAGTAGGTTGTCTCTATTTTTTCAATTATCTAAGAGAAAGCACACACATTGATTCTGAGGAAGGTGAAAAAATATCTCTATTTTCTTCCTTGCTTGATTAGCTACAGTCTCAATCATTTCTATTTTATTTAACGAGATGAGTAGTTATTATTCCTGTTAAAGAAAAAGAAAAATTAATAATTTTAATGCTTGTATTACTTCCTCTATACTGAGACACTTTTTAAGAATTCAATAAAATGTCCTTCATTTTTTTTTTCTTTTAGGAGTAACTAATCCCAGTGAGATAAATCTTCAAGTGTTTAACTCTATCTCAATACTTGGAAGAGATTTATGTGTAAATAAGGAGAATGGAAAAAAATCATATTAGGTTTGACAATTATCATTGAAAATGTTTTGTCATTGTACCCAACTTGCCTCTATATTTATTTGCTAATTCCCATAATATACCAAGTTCTCAAAAAATTTTTTCATTTTAAATTTAAAAGAGCAACTGTGTAAACATGCTCACCACAAATACTTCTTGCTTTACTATTTTACTCCACACAGATTTGGCAGTGGGTTTTAGAAGACAGTTTAGAGACAAGAAGAAGCTAGGGGAAAACAAAACAAGGAGCAACTTGAGATTTTCTCACAACAACTTGCTGATTGCTTTCTGTATATGTGTGTGTAAAATAAAAACATTTTATTACACCCTCTGCTCAAGAAAATTTTTGTCTAATAACATTTCCATGTGTTCTAGAAAAACTCATATCCTAAATTCCTACCCATGGCCATATCACTTACAGAAAGTAATCATTCGGATTTCATTATTCTCATTTTCATAATGTAAATAACTAAATTCAATAAAGAAGGAAAAACAGTTTTTTGAGCATATGCAAAAATACTTAAGATTTTTTTTCCTGACATACAGTGAGTAACATGAGTTACTTATGCGAAATAGAGGGACAATTGTGTATTTTATCTCAGATCTCTTATTTACAGAAACTAAAAGTAGGTCAAAATGAGGAAGCAAAGAGTCACTACTCATTCCCTCTCATCATTTCTCTCAATTGCACAAAGGAGCTCAGAAAACTGTGGTCTGTTACCAGAAAGAGCCTCAGAAGAAACACAGTCATCATGGTAGTTTAAACTGTTTTAAGCAATATCGTAACCACAAGGCTTAGATATAGAAATGTCTTTGTATGACTTTGTAACAGGAGAATACAATCACAAAACAAGGTTCGTCATCCAGAAGATAATGACCCATTCTTCAAAAACCAAAACCAAGTTTAAATCAAATGAACAACAAAAAAACACCTCTTCAAGTTGGTTTGAGTGAGAAAGCAATGAAATTACTTGGAATACCTCAAGCCAGAACATGGGCAAAGATGCAGCCAGACTTGCCAGAACATCAAAAAATAACCCCTATCTCACTTCTTCATAGAGTCATTGTTCCCTTCAGAAACTTCACAAAACAAGACTCCACTGTTCAAGTTCCTTTTAGTACTTGTGTCTTCCAAACTCTCATCACAATGGACTATTAAACTGTTTCCAGCATGGGGTTCTAAACCCCCATTGTTCTAACTCTTTCACATTCTTCCTACAAAGAAACACTAGTCAGGTTTATTACAACAATGGCTCCACTCTTAATATCAGATTTCTCCATTAATTAATTGTCTCGTTGCTGAAAGAAAATGACTAAGAAAAGCAACTTAAGCAGAAAACAATTTATTTTGACTTACAGTTCATTATAATAAATTCATTATGGTTCAGAAAGCATGGTGTCAGGACCAAAAACTAATGGTGACATTGCAGTTATAGTCAGGAAGCAGAGAATAGTGAATCCTCATGTTCATGTTGGTTTCTCCTTTTTATTTATTCTAGAATCTAGCTAATTGAATTATGCCATACATAGTTAAAGTGTGTCTCCAAACCTCAATTAACACAATACTGATAATCTCTCACAGACATGCCCAGAGGCTTGAGTCCTAGATGAATTCGGATTCTGTGAAGCTGATTACTATTTACACAATGATATTACTCTTCATCTAGAATAATAAAAATAGTCAATTTTATTTTGATACATATGCAGGCTCTATGAACACACACACACATATATATTCATATGTATATGAATATATATGCATAAGTTCAGTTGGTTTATTCAAGTAATAATATAAAAGATACATATAAAGCTTCTAATTAGAGTGAGAAAACTTCATATATATACCTTATTTGAAATGAATAGAACAGTTTTAAAGCAATCTAACTCTCACATTGGCTTTGTCATTCTGAAGTTTTACCATGTCCTTGATGAGATTTGTGCAGGCATAAAAATGAAATTAATGCTTTAATATTTGAAATTAGTATTTGCTTTATAGTCAAATATTAAAATATTGATCTATAAGCTTTTAGTTTTAACTGATAATGTTATCATACTTTTAATAAATCTATCACATTTAACTGTACCCATTATAAAAATTAAATTTTCTTAACATATTAATCTTCTTTTGTAAAGTTAATATAATAAATATTTCTTACTAAGCATATCAATTATTTAATAAATAAAATTATTCTCACATATTTAAATGTGCCTTATACATTTCATGATTTAGATATATAAATAATACTTAAAATATCATCAAATAATTATTTTACTTTTTATGCTATAGTTAAATAATTTACTTAAATTTTACATTATAATTTTAATATGTAACTCTTGTTTATATGATATGTTAATTTTATAAGTTTTTATTTATATTCATACATAAATATTTATATATTACTTATTTTTATATATAAATATAGTAGCATATGTACAATTTATTTTTAAGTTTAATATAAAACAAAACTTTACCTCTAGTACTTTAATTTTTTGCAGTTTAATTAAGAAATTAAAATTTGAGTCACACAGCTGATCTGCTCCCCTGAGGAAACTGCATCCAGAGGCATCCTAGGAAGGTCACAGACTGCAGAGTTGCAGGTAGGAGGACCCCCACACTGGCCTAGGCCCCAGAACCAAAACTAGCAGTAGGCAGCCCCCAGAGCACACCTGGCATCAAGAACACGCCCCTGTGGAAAACCACTCCCCTTCAGCCCATTGCCTGGATCCCAGAGGATGGAGCAGTCACACAGCTGATCTGCTCCCCTGCCCCCCCCCACCCCCCCCAGGAAACTGCATCCAGAGGCATCATAGAGAGGTCACAGAACACAGAGCTGCAGAGCAGGGGACACCATATCCTGAAGCAGCCTAGAGGAGCAACTACACTCAGAGCAGCAAACAACTGTCTGGTCTACTACTGTGGAGACACAATATCCTGAGATACCCTAGAGGAGCCACTGTACCCAGAACAGCTGGAGCTCAGGATCATAGAGACATCTGGACCCCAAGGAGTTCTGACACAACCAAGGTAACTGGAAAGGCAGACTCCAGTCAGAACCAGTGAGTGCAAGTAGCACTAGAGCTAACCAAATGGTGAAAGGCAAGCATAAGAATGTAAACAACAGAAACCAAAGTTACTTGGCATCACCAGAACCCAGTTTCCCCATCATAGCAAGTCCTAAACACCACATCACACCAGAAAAGCAGGACTCAGAATTAAAATCACTTCTCATGATGATGATAGAGGACATTAAAAAGGACATAAACAACACTCTCAAAGAATTTGAGGAGAACGCAGGTAAACAGGTAGAATCCCTTAAATAAATGCAAGAAAACACAACCAAACAGGCAAAGGAATTATACAAAACTGTCCAGGATCTAAATATTGAAGTAGAAACAATAAAGCAATCTCAAAGGGAGACTACCCTGGAGAGAGAAAACCTAGGAAAAAGATCAGGAGTCATAGATTCAAGCATCACCAATAGAATACAAGAGATAGAAGAGAGAATCTCATACACAGAAGATACCATGGAAAACATAGACACAACAGTCAAAGAAAATGCAAAATACAAAAAGCTGCTAACCCAAAACATCCAGGAAATCCAGAACACAATGAAAAGGCCAAACCTAAGGATAATAGGTATAGATGAGGGTGAAGACTCCCAACTTAAAGGGCCAGTAAACATCTTCAACAAAATTATAGAGGAACACTTCCCTAACCTAAAGAAAAAGATGTCCTTAAATATACAAGAAGCCTACAGAACCCCAAATAGACTAGACCAAAGAAGAAATAGCTCTCATCACATAATAATCAAACATCAAATATACAAAATAAAGAAAAGATACTAAAAGCAGTAAGGGAAAAAGGCAAAGTAACATATAAAGGCAGACCTATAAGAACTAAACCAGATTTCTCACCAGAGACTATAAAAGCCAGAATATCCTGGACTGATATCATACAGACCCTAAGAGAACACAAATGCCAGCCCAGACTACTAAACCCAGCAAAACTCTCAATCAATATCGATTGAGAAACCAAAATATTCCATGACAAATCCAAATTTACACAATATCTTACCACAAATCTAGCACTTCAAAGGATAATTGGTGGAACACTCCAACACAAGGAGGGAAACTACAACTTAGAAAAAGCAAGAAAGTAATCTTCCAACAATCCTAAAAGACGGCTGCTATACAAACATAATTACACTGCCAATAACAAAAATAACAGGAAACAACATTCATTGTGCCTTAATATCTCTTAATATCAATGGACTCAATTCTCCAATAAAAAGACATAGACTATCAGACTGGATACATAAACAGGATCCACCATTTTGCTGCATACAGGAAACACACCTTTGTGAAAAAGACAGACACTACCTCAGAGTAAAAGGTTGGAAAACAATCTTCCAAGCAAATGATCCCAAGAAACAAGCTGGAGTAGTGATTCTAATATCAAATAAAATCGATTTTCAACCAAAAGTAATCAAAAAAGATAAAGAAGGACACTTCATATTCATCAAAGGAAAAATGTACCAAGAGGAACTTGCAATTCTGAACATCTATGCCCTAAATGCAAGGGCACCCACATTCATAAAAGAAACTTTACTAAAGATTAAAGCATACATTGCACCTCACACAATAATAGTGGGAGATTTCAACACCCCACTCTCAGCAATGGACGAATCATGGAAACAGAAACTAAACTGAGACATAATGAAACTAACAGAAGTTATGAAGCATTTGGACTTAACTGACATCTATAGAACATTTTATCCTAAAACAAAAGAATATACCGTCTTCTCAGCACCTCATGGTACCTTCTCCAAAATAAACCATATAATTGGTCACAAAACAGGCCTCAACAGATAAAAAAAGATTGAAATAATCCCTTGTACCCTATCAGACCACCATGGACTAAGACTCCTCTTTGATATGGACAAAAACAATGGAAAGCCCGCATACACGTGGAAACTGAACAATGCTCTAATCAATGATAACTTGGTCAAGGAAGAAATAAAGAAAAAAATTAAAGACTTTTTAGATTTAAATGAAAATGAGGACACATCATATCAAAATTTGTGGGACTCCATGAAAGCAGTACTAACAGGAAAAAGCATAGCTCTAATTGCCCACAAAAAGAAACTGGAAAGAGCATACATTAATAACTTGACAGCACACCTGAAAGCCTTAGAACAAAAAGAAGCTAATATACTCAAGAGGAGTAGATGGCAGGAAATAATCAAACTCAGGGCTGAAATCAACCAAGTTGAAACCGAAAGAACTATACAAAATATCAAAAAAAACCAGGAGCTGGTTCTTTGAGAAAATCAACAAGATACACAAACCCTTAACTAAAGGGCACAGAGACACTACTCAAATTAATAAAATCAGAACTGAAAAGGGAGACATAACAACAGAAACAGATGAAATTAAAAAAAAAAAATCGTCAGATCCTACTACGAAGGCCTATACTCAACAAAATTGGAAAATCTGGATGAAATGGACAATTTTCTAGATAAATACCAGGTATCAAAGTTAAATGAGGAGCATATAAAGAGCCGAATAACCCCTAAAGAAATAGAAGCAGTCATTAAAAATCTCCCCATCAAAAACCGTCCGGGGCCAGATGGTTTTAGTGCAGAATTTTACTAGACCTTCCAGGAAGACCTAATACCAATTCTCTTCAAACTATTCCACAGAATAGAAACAGAAGGAACAAGACCCAATTCGTTCTATGAAGCTACAATTATGCTCATACCTAAGCCTCACAAAGACCCAACAAAGAAAGAGAACTACAGACCAATCTCTCTTATGAATATTGATGCAAAAATACTCAATAAAATTCTCACAAACGGAATCTTAGAACACATCAAAGCAGTCATCCATCATGATCAAATAGGCTTTATCCCAGGAATGCAGGGATGGTTCAATATTCGGAAACACATCAATGTAATCCACTACAGAAATAAACTCAAAGAAAAAAACCACATGGTCATCTCACTAGATGCTGAGAAAGCATTTGACAAAATTTCAACATTCCTATATTTTAAAAGTCTTGGAAAGATCAGGAATTCAAGGTCCATACCTAAACATAGTAAAAGCAATATACAGCAAGCCAGTAGCCAACATCAAATTAAATGGAGAGAAACTTGAAGCAATCCCAGTAAGATCAGGGACTAGGCAAGGCTGCCCACTCTCACCCTACCTATTCAATATAGTACTGGAAGTCTTAGCTAGAGCGATTAGACAACAAAAGGAAGTCAAAGGGATACAGACAGGAAAGGAAGAAGTCAAAATTTCACTATTTGCAGATGATATGATAGTATACTTAAGTGACCCTAAAACTTCCACCAGAGAACTCCTAAACCTGATAAACAACTTCAACAAAGTGGCTGGATATAAAATCAACTCAAACAAATCAGTAGCCTTCCTGTACTCAAAAGATAAACAGGCTGAAAAAGAAATTAGAGAAATGACACCCTTCACAATAGTCACAAATAATATAAAATATCTTGAAGTGAATCTAACCACGCAAGTGAGAGATCTGTATGACAAGAACTTCAAGTCTCTTAAGAAAGAAATCAAAGAAGATCTCAGATGATTGAAAGATCTCTCATGTTCCTGGATTGGCAGGATTAACTTAGTAAAAATAGCGATTTTGCCAAAAGCAATCTATAGATTCAATGCAATCCTCATCAAAATTCCAAATCAATTCTTCATAAAGATAGAAAGAGCAATTTGCAAATTCATTTGGAACAACAAAAAACCCAGGATAGTGAGAACTATTCTCAACAATAAAAGAACTTCTGGGGGAATCATCATCTCTGACCTCAAACTGTACTATAGAGCAGTAGTGATAAAATCTGCATGGTATTGGTACAGAGACAGACAGGAAGATCAATGGAATAGAATTGAAGATCCAGAAATGAACCCACGCACCTATGGTCACTTGAGCTTCGACAAAGGAGATAAAACCATCCAGTGGAAAAAGGACAGCATTTTCAACAAATGGTGCTGGATCAACTGAAGGTCAGCATGTAGAAGAATGCAAATCAATCCATTCCTATCTCCTTGTACAAAGCTCAAGTCCAAGTGGATAAAGGACCTTCACATAAAACCAGATACACTGAAACTCATAGAAGAGAAGATGGGGAAGACCCTCGAAAAAAAAAAAGTTCTTGAACCAATGGATTATGCTCTAAGATCAACAATTGACAAATGGGACCTCATAAAATTGCAAAGCTTCTATAAGGCAAAAGACACTGTCAATAAGACAAAACAGCAACCAACAGATTGGGAAAAGATCATTACCAATCCTACATCCAATAGAGGGCTGATATCCAAGATATACAAAGAACTCAAGAAATTATACTCCAGACAACCAAATAACCCTATTAAAAATGGGGTACAGAGCTAAACAAAGAATTCTCAACTGAGGAAATTCAAATGGCAGAGAATTACCTTAAGAAATGCTCAACTTCCTTAGTCATCAGGGAAATGCAAATCAAAACAACCCTGAGATACCACCTCACACCAGTCAGAATGGCTAAGATAAAAAATTCAAGTGATGGTAGATGCTGGTGAGAATGTGGATAAAGAGGAACACTCCTCCATTGTTGGTGGGAATGCAAGCTGGTACAACCACTCTGGAAATCAGTATGGAGGTTCCTCAGAAAATTGGACATAGCACTACCTGAGGACCCAGCTATACCACTCCTGGGCATATACCCAGAAGATGCTCCAACATATAATAAGGACATATGCTCCACTATGTTCATAGCAGCCTTAATTATAATAGCCAGAAGCTTTAAAGAACCCAGATGTCCTTCAAGAGAGGAATGGATGCAGAAACTGTGGTACATTTACACAATGGAGTACTGCTCAGCTATTAAAAATAATGAATTTGAGAAATTTTTAGGTAAATGGATGGAACTAGAAAACATCATCCTGAGTGAGTTAACCCAATCACAAAAGAACACACATGGTATTTACTCACCGATAAGCGGATGTTAGCCCAAAAGTTTGGAATAGCGAAGACTCAACCCACAGACCACGTGCAGCTCATGAATAAGGAAGACCAAGAAGGGATGCCTCAGTTCTACTTAGAATGAGAAACAAAAATACTCAAGGGAGCAAATATGGAAACAAAACATTGGACAGAAACTAAAGGAGGGGCCATCTGGAGACCATTCCACCTGGGTATCCATCCCATGTACAGTCACCTAAGCTAGACACTGATGTGGATGGCTGGAAGTGCATGCTGTCAAGAACATGATATAGCTGTCTCCTTAGAGGTCTGCCAGAGACTGACACATTCAGAGGATGATGCTCATAGCTAACCACTTATATGATCAAGGGTTTCCCAATGCAGAAGTTTGAGAGAAGACTGAAGGAGCAGAAAGGGTTTGTGACCCCAGGAGGAAAGCAACAATACCAACCAACCAGAGCCCCTCATGGTCTCAACCACCAGCCTGGGAGCACATAGGGAGGGACCCATGACTCCAGCAGTATATGTAGGGGAGGATGGCCTTGTTGGGCATAGTTGAGAGAGAAGATTCTTGGTCCCATGAAAAACAAACACAGAGTGTGGGGATGGTGTGAGAGTAGAGAGTGGGTAGTGGGGGCGGGTGGTAGGTTGGGGCACAGCCTCATAGAAGCATGAGGAGGGGGGATGGGATAGGAGTTTTCTGGGTGGTGGGAGGAAGTGGGGTAAGGGGATAAAATCTGAAATGTAAATATAATACCCAATTTTTAAAAAAGATGAAAAAAAGAAAAATGGAAAAAGAAAAAAAGAAAAAAGAAAAAAAAGAAAAAAGAAAGAAAAAAAGGTGATTTAATAACACAAAGGGAAGGATTTAGAAATTTAGGAGACAGTTTATATTAAGGGAAACAGCATCATAGAAACAGGAAAATCACACCCTCATAGAAGCAAAAGGAGGGGGTATGGGATAAGGGGTTCCTGGGTGGTGGGGGGAATGGAGTAAGGGGATAAAATTTGAAATGTAAATATTATAACCAATTTTTAAAAAGGGAAAAAAAGGTGTTAGAACCAACATCTTTAATAAAATGCCAGCCCTCTAAAAAGAGAGAGAGAGAGAGAGAGAGAGAGAGAGAGAGAGAGAGAGATTAAAATTTGTTTTGCCCAGTGGTGAACTGTTAATAGCATTTTAAATAATTTTGGGGGTATTTTAAAAGTAAATTGAATATACGTTATATAATTTAACAGAAGTTGAGCATAAGCCAACTATTTTAGAAGATATTTAAAACCTGGATGATATGAGTTCGATAAGAACCATGTAGAGACCACTCAAATAAATGGCAATTCAACTCTATTCTTTCCTAATAACTTTTGTAGACTCTTTTTTAATCTTGTAGATTTATGCCAGACAATAAGTATATCACAAGTGTGACTTCACAGACCCTGCCCCTACCTCCTTCACTTAATTTTAAGGTGGCTTCATCCTCTTCTTCCAAACAAAATGGAAAACAAAAACAGTCACTGTGGACTTCATTCTGAAGCAGACCTATAAAATTTCCACCTGCCAGGGTCTCTACTTTAAACATTATTAATGCAATTTCTACCTTGAGTCTATTAATTTTGAGGCCTGGTCTTATGTTTTGATAAAGACAGTAAATTATAATGATGATGATGAAAACATTACCATGTGAATTGCTGATGTTCTATCTCATTGAGTTATCTATTAAAATATGGATAAGCCCTTAACAAATAAAATATCATCATTATCATTTATGCTTATGTTTTTGGCCAAGTTTAGAACAAGAGTATTATTTATTATGAATTAATAATTTCAACAATTTCTCTTTTCCTTATTCATAGTTTAATTGATTTGTTTAAATACACACATTTTCAATATAAAATTTTAACACAAATATGAGTTTTATTGTCTTGTTTTACTTTGAAATTATATACTTGTTAAATTTATGAAATATTATTCTAAAAAAGTTTCTTGAGTATATAAGTAATTTTCCACTAATAGTCTTGCTTGTTACTCTGCACAGTAAAAAATTATACTTCCAAAATTACATCATGCTTTTATATATGTTGTATGCTTTATTGTACTTTTACTTCCATAAATCAACTTAATAAACATAATCATCTAAGTATTACATAATCTGTTGTTACTTATTACTTTTTAATTGCTGAAAGTCTCCAATGTCTTATCAAATGGCAATGCTCTGGGATTCATGGTATGTGAAAACACATGACAAAAATATTTTAAAGATTTTGATAAAACATCTAAGAGTTTTAAAGATACTAGACTTCTTTTACCACAGTCATTTTTCCAGATGATTGTATTTTAAACCTTTTATATCATTGAATTTTCTGTTACTTTATATTTTAGTTGAATGGGAAAGAATTGTATGTTATATTTTTTTTATTGGTTATTTTGTTTATTTACATTTCAAATGTTATCCCTCTTCCCTGTTTCCCTTCCAAAAATACCCCATCCTACCCACCTCTCCCTTGACTCCACAAAGGTGCTCCCCCACCCACCCACCCACTCCTGCCTCACTGCTTTAGCATTCCCCTACACTGGGGACCAAGGGCATGCTTTCCATTGATGTCATACAAGGTCATCTTCTGCTACTTATGCAGCTATAGTCATGGATCTCTCCATTTGTATTCTTCGGTTGGTGGTTTAGTCCCTGGGAACTCTGGGGGGTCTGGTTGGTTGATATTATTCGTCTTCCTATGGTGTTGCAAATCCCTTCAGCTCCTTCAGTCCTTCCCCTAAGTTCCCCATTGGGGTCCCCATGCTCAGTAAGATGTTTGGCTGAAAGCATCTGCTTCTGTATTTGTCAGGCTCTAGCAGAGCCTCTCAGGAGACATCCATATTAGGCTCCTGTCAGCAAGCACTTCTTGGCATTAGCAATAGTGTCTGTGTTTGGTGGCTGCATACCTGGATCCCCAGATGGAACAGTCTTTGTATAGCCTTTCCTTCAGTCTCTGCTCCATTCTTTGTCCCTGTATTTCCTTTAGACAGGAGCAATTCTGGGTTAAAATTTTAAGAATGTTGATATTATTATATTATTATTATTATTATTGGCTCCATTCCTCAACAGGGGGTGGTGCCTAACTTCTGGATATTGTTTCTACAGGTTCTCTCTCCCCTTTATGGGTATTTCAGCTAATGTCATCCCTATTGGGTCCTGGGAGCCTCCTGCTTTCCTGGCGTCTAAAATTCATAGGCAAATTGATAAAACTAGAAAATAATATCCTGAGTGAGATAACACAGTCACAAAACAACACACATGGTATGTACTCACTGATAAGTGGATATTAGGAAGAAAGCTCAGACCATATGAAGCTCAGGAAGAAGGAAGACCAAAGTGTGGATGCCTCAGTCCTACTTAGCATGGGAACAAAATAATCACAGAAGATAGAGGGTGGGAGGGACTTGGGAGGAAGAGAGAAGGGGGAGAGGAAAAAAGGGGGGTGGGCAGGATAAAGTGTGGGAGGAGACAGGGGAAATGTAGATACACAATAAATAAATGTAATAATATTAAAATATATAGTAATACTTATGTGTATCTTAGAGCCATTATTAAGTTAGAAAAAGTTACTTGAACTCAAGCACTGTGGTATCCTGATTTCTGAGACAACTGCTGAGTGATCACTGGGAAAATAGCATGTACAACTTGGGTCTGAGCACACAAGCATGGGCAGACTGAGGCAGAGTGAGAGCTCATTACACTACTCAAAACTATGTATGGTTTAAAATGTGGGAGTTGCTTATTTCTGGAAATTTCTATTAAACATTTTTGGATGCCAGTTGATGGAAAATGAAAGCATAGATAAGAGGTGTTATGATCTGGATGTTAATTATCTCCCTCAGCTTCATGTGTTTGAACATTTTGTTGTTCAATGGTGAAGTACTTTGACAGGTTGTAGAAACCTTGGGTGGTGGAGCCTAACTAGAGGAAGTGGACAGTTAGAAGAGTGTGGGGCATGGGGTGAGGTGTGATGGGCCTAGAGGTTTATAGGCAAGTCTTTCTTCAAGGACTAGTCTCTGTTTCCTGATCTGACAACATGTGAGCAAGCAGCTTCAAGTACCTGCTGACACAGTCAGAGCTGTTCCTACTTCTGTGCCTTCTGAGTCGCAATGGATTCTCCATCCAAACCAGGAGTTAAAGTATATTCTTCCTCCCTTAGACTGCTTCTTGTAAAGTAATTGGTCAAAGCACTGAGAAAAGTGACCAATATTATTAATTAGTTCAAAACTACAGTTTGGTACCCAAAGAGGAAGAACATGGGCATCGACAAGAACTGCCACCCCTGACACTTCTACACTAATTATTTATTAAGATTTTTTGTTCTGAATTAATACTAATTCTCCCTGTTAATGTAATGTCCGATGTGGTTAGAGACTCATTTAAATATCACTGCAATCTTGGTGCTTACATGGTGCTAGACATGTGTACTATAGAATGGAATAAGCATTTGCTGAGTGTGTAGCTTAGTGTGCTCTGGGCAATGAATCAGTTCACACTATTGTTGAAGGACTGAAGTTCATGGGAAGACATAAAGTCAATGTTGAGAAGTTTAACTTGAAACAGGCAGAAGTCTCAGGGCTTGAGTTTCCTTAGACAGATGGGGGGTAAGCAACTGTCCCAAAATCCTTCCAAGTGACCAAGAACCTAAGTCTAGATAGCCTAGGAACCTAAAGCAAAACCAAATACTACTGGTCCAAAAAACAAATGTAGTGGTAAAACAACTCCTAATAATGTTCTGCTATACTTACAGGTTAGTGCCTTGTTCAACCAACATTAGAGAAATTTCCTCTTGCAGCAGTGTGGAACAAATACAGAAACTCACAGACAGACATTACATAAAGACTGAGATTCCTTGGAACACTTAGCCTAAATGGATTGTCAACATTGAATCCTTCTTCTCAGAGCTCAGGGAACCCATGGAGTAGTAGGTGATGAAAGAATGTAAGAAACAGAGGGATGGAAGACACCAAGAAAACAAGGCCCTCTAAATCAGCATGAGCTAAGTTTGAGAACTCACAGAAACTGAAGTGGGAAGCAGAGGGCTTGGGCAAGTCTGTAGCAGGTCCTCTGTTCATATATTATGGGTTCCAATTTTATGTTTTTATGGGATTCTTGAATGTGGGAGCAAGTGAGTTCCTGATTCTTATGCCTAGTCTTGGAATCTTTTACTGCTCTTACTTGTCCAACTTTGATGTGATAGTTTCAATTTTATCTAATTATATTTTATTGCATTTAAAACCATGGATGAATGAATGAATGAAGAGTGAAGGTTAACAACAGAAAACTGCCACTTTTTAAAAATTAATTTATTTATTCATGTATTTATTTATTTACATTCCTATTTATTTATTTATTTATTTATTTACATGCTGCTTACCTTCCCAGTCACCTCTCACAGAGTTATTCCCCTCATGCCCCTCTGAGTGTGTAGGCATCCTCTGGGTATCTCTGCACACTGGCACATCAAGTTTCTGCCAGATTAGGTAAGTCCTTTCCCATTGAGGCCAGACAAGGTAGCCATGAAGACTAAGCAGTCTGTTTGCTACATACGTGCCTCGGACCTTTTTCCAGCACATGTATGTGATTTGGTTGGTGGCTGAGTCTCTGAGAGCTCTGAGGGCTCCAGGTTTGTTGACTCTCTTGGTCTTCCTGTGGGGTTTGCATCTCCTTCAGGGCCTCCAATCCTTTCCACAACTTTTCCATAAGAGAACGCAACCTCCACCCATGTTTGGCTGTGGGTTTCTGCATCTTTTTGAGTCTACTGCAGGGTAGTGCTTCTCATAAGACAATCATTCTAGGCTCCTATCTGTAAGGATAACAGTATCATTAATAATGTCAGGAATTGGTGCTTGCTCATGGGATGGGTATCAAGTTGGGCTGGTCATTGGTTTGCTGTTCCCTCAGTCTCTGCTCTATGTTTGTCCCTGCATTTCTTTTAGACAGGAAAAATTTTTGTTTGAAGGTTTTTGCGGGAGGATTGGTGTTCTTATCCTACCACTTGGGGTCTTGCCTGGCTACAGGAGGTTTTTTGTTTGAAGGTTTTTGCGGGAGGATTGGTGTACTTATCCTACCACTTGGGGTCTTGCCTGGCTACAGGAGGTGGTCTCTTTGAGTTTTATGTCCCCACTGTTAGGCATCTTGGCTAAGATCACCTACTTTGACTCCTAGAAGCTTCCCTTTCCTAGGTCTCTAGAATTTCCTAGAGATTCTCCCAAATCACACTCCCCCCACCACACACCCCACATCCAGCAGCTGTAGGTTTCCATTCTTGCTCCTGCCCTTCTGGGGCTCGCTCCTGTCTTTTCCCACACCTGATCCTGCCTCCTCCATTCCCCTTCCTTTCCCTTCTTCCACCCAGTTGCCTCCCTCCTTCTGCCTCCTATTTTGTTTCTCTTTCTAAGTGTGATTCAAGCATCCTCACTTGGGCCTGTTTTCTTGGTTAACTTCTTTGGGTCTGTGGGGTGTATTATGGGCATTCTGTACTTTATGGCTAATATCCACTTATCAGTGCATACATACAATGCTTGTCCTTTTGGGTCTGGGTGACCTCACTCAGAATAATATATTCTAGTTTTATCCATTTGCCTGGAAAATTCATGATGTCCTTGTTTTAAGTAGCTGCATGGTATTCCATTGTGTAAAAGAATCACATTTTCTGTATCTATTCTTCATTTGAGGGACATCTGTGTTATTTCTGGTTTCTGGCTATTGCAAACAAAGCCATTATGAACATAGTGGAGCACATATCCTTGTGGTATAGTGGAACATCTTTTGGGTATATGCCCAGGAGCAAAATAACTGGGTGTTCAGGTAGAACTATTTCCAGTTTTCTGAGAAATCACCAGATTAATTTCCAGAGCGCTTGTACCAGTTTGCAATCCCACTAGCAATGGAAGAGTGTTCTCTTTCTGCACATTCTCACCAGCCTGTGCTGTCACTTGAGTTTTTGATCTTAGCCATTCTGACTGGTGTAAGGTGGAAACTCAGGGTCATTTTGATTTGCATTTCCCTGATGACTAAGGATATTGAGAATTTCTTTAAGTGCTTCTCAACCATTTGAGATTCCTCAGTTGAGAATTCTTTGTTTAGCTTTGTACCCCATTTTAAAAATTGGGCTATTTGATTTGTTGAATTCTAACTTCTTGAATTCTCTAGAGTTAGTGAAGATCCTTTCCCGGTCTGTAGGCTGCTGATTCGTACTACTGACAGTGTGCTTTGCCTCACAGAAGCTTCGCAGTCTCATATGGTCCTATTTATCAATTGCTGATCTTAGAGCCTGAGCCATTTGTGTTCTGTTCAGCAAATTTTCTCCTGAACCAATGCATGCAAAGGTATTTCCCTCTTTCTCTTCTATTAGATTTAGTGTATCCAGGTTTATGTTGAGGTCATTTGGACTTGAGTTTTGTGGAGGGTGATGAATATGGTTCTATTTGCATTCTTCTATATGTGGACATCCAGTTATACTTGAACATTTTGTTGAAGACACTTTCTTTTTTCTGTTATGAATTGTCACTTATACCTCATGGAACAGTGAAAAGTTAGTTTTCTCTGTTAATGTGATACAGGGTACATCAACCACTCCAGGGCAGGCTTCACACTTAGGAGTAGTTGACCAACATACAATGGACTACCCAGAATTTTGTGGGCTTGTATATGGTTACTGTTTTTTTTTTTTTTCTTTTGAAATTTCTTTTGGGGTGTGGTCTTATTTTGTTTTCTTGGTTTTGTTGTATTTTTTTTTACATGTTTTTTGAGAAAGCACATAAATTTGGGGGAGTAGGGAGATGGAGAGCATCTGGAAGGACTCAGAGAAGGGCAAGAATATAATCAAAACACATACTTTTTATTTCTTTTGGTGTGCGGTTTTATTTTGTTTTCTTTGTTTTGTTGTTGTATTGGTTTTTTTTACATGTATTTTTGAGAATGCACATATATTTGGGTGGGTAGGGACGTGGAGAGGATCTGGAAGGACTTGGGAAAGGGCAAGAATATGATAAAAGTGTATTTGCATTTTAAATTGTTTTAAATAATGCAAAGTATATAAAATGTAGTGAATTAAAAATAACCTTTAAAGTACATATATTGTATATAATCTCCCTCTGATGAATTTTGAAGATTTAAAGTACAGAACACTTCCTGAGTTTACGTTTCATGGTTATTTACGGGCTGTGCTCATCCAGTCTGTATTATTTCAGTTTTAAAATGTGTGCTGTGAAGTCACACACAAAGTATAGATAAGGTAATTAGTATTGAAACATTGGATTTAGAAACATTGTTACTGCCTTTTGTGAACAGATGGCTTAACTTAAAATTCATTCCATCACACTTGATGGTTGAGAAGAATAAAATTTACTCTAAATTGATGTTTTACAAGAATTCAGTTAATTTAAAAATTCCAAAGTAGAAAGAGCCATGCTCTAGCTGGCTAGTGCATAGTTCTAATTTCAGTGTTGGAGAGGCTGAGGCGGAAGGACAGCTACACATGTGAGGGCAGCCAAGATCCTGTCTCAAAACAGGATGAAAGAGGGAGAGGGAGAGAGAGAGAGAGTGAGGGGGAGAGGGAGAGAAAGGGGAGAGAGAGAGAGAGAGAGAGAGAGAGAGAGAGAGAGAGAGAGAGAGAGAGAAAGCTCCACAACTAGAACATTCATTGCAGGCTTTACTTTTTTCCCTGCCATCATTCAGCTAAGAGTCCTTTGGTACTTTACTTGTCTCTGTTGTGCATTTTTTATTGCTTTTGATTTTTTAAAATAATTCTTAGAAATGAGAATATTATTTATGCTAGGATTGTTGTGAAGATTAGGCAAGAGTGAGAGTGGGTATTTTTCTTTGATAGTTTCTGACCCTTTGCTATGCATTTTCAGAGATCTTTAAAAAGTAAATGGAATCTCTAATAACTCAGAGAGAAAAGCAAGCCAAGGAGAAGAAGAGTGAGGTGAAATCTGTACAGAACCATAGTCAAGTTTGCATTTCTCTAGGCAAATAACAGAAGTAGGCTGCCCTTGGAGGCCTTGCTCCAGCCACTGTTGCTCCAGGCGACGAACACCCTTCTGTGCGTCTCCCACCAGTGGTGCAGCATTAGTCTCTTTCTGGCTACGGAGGATTTTTCTCAGTAGAGTGGGCTGAGCTTGACACTGAGCAGTATCAGCGGAGTGGCAGCAGTGATGGTAAGGAAGGAAGCAGATAGCAATAGTGCGGGCCTGAGAAGTTCCAGACAGTGGTTGGAGCCAAACTTAGCAGGGAGCAAAGCGGTCTAAGGCTATGTTGGACACTGGACTGTACAGAAAGTATACAGACAAGAATGCAGAGGGCGGAAGCCGTGGGTGAGAGAGGCTGCATGCCTTTCTCCAAGCAAGGCTTCTGAGAGTGAGTGGCAGAGACTTGAAGGGTGAGGGATCCAATACCTGAGGCTCAAGAGTTGTTGTAGTAATTGGTGTTGATTGCTGTCACCTGCTGCTGCTGCTATTTGATGTGTAGAGTTGGGGTTTAATTACAAGTGCACTGCCAACTTTTGGGCAATCAGATCATCTAGAGATGTCTGCTCCTAACTTGTGGAACTGTAAGTCTATAGTTTTCAGGGCATGGGGCATTGAGTCAGTCAGCCTATCTCATAAGCATCAGCATCCAGACACTCTTTATCAACCCTTCCATAGAGGTAGAGCAAGGTGATCCCAGGCAGAGAATTGGTAACTGACTGAATGAATGCTATTTTCTAATTTATTCCATGTCAGATATGCTTGATGGGAGACTCTAGCCAGCAGCCTGCATCCAGCAAGTATGGCAATTTGGCAATTCGGTTGTTTGTTTGTTTGTTTGTTTGTTTTTGTATCTCCTACGAGGACTACTGAAAAGTTCAAGGCTACATAAACGTAGTAGAAAGAGAAAACAATTATTTATTAGATTTTCAATTTTATTTTTATTTTGTGTGGTGGTGATATATGTGTATGTGTATACTTATATGTATATGTATGTACATGTGTTGGGGTGCATGTAAACATGTGAGTGGAGGCTAGAGATTCACATCGATGTTTTCCTTTATTGGGGTCTACCTTATTTCTTCACGTCACAAGGTATTTCTCTGAACCTAGAGCTTACTTATTTGATGAGGCTGTCTGGCCCGTGAACCCCAGGTATCTGCCCGTCTCTGCCTTTCTGGGATTATAGATGAGCATGGACATGCCAGCTCTTTCTGTGGGTCCTAGGGAACATGAACTCATCTTTGTGACTGTGTGACAAGCACATTCCCTATTGACCTTTCTTCCCAGCCTCCTGTAATTAAAATTTAACTGCACATCTCTAGTTTTATTTGGCAACAATAGCCACCCACCAGTGGTTTCTTCCTCTCTCTCTCTCTCTCTCTCTCTCTCTCTCTCTCTCTATCTCCCCATCTTCCTCTCTCCCTCTCTCTTTTTTCTCTCTTTATTATTTTCCTCAGCATTCTCAATGATTTGTACCTATTCTAAATTGAGTAACTTTGGCCTGGCTACTTTGGCCAATGCTTTCTTTGTTCCTCCTCCTCCTCTTCCTCCTTCCCTCTCTTCTTTGTCTCCCTCCTGTTCCCCCATCCCCCTCCTCCTCCCCCTCTTCCTCCTCCTCCTCCCCCTCCTCCTCTTCTTCTTCCTCTTCCTTCACTATTTTGGACAATTTGTAGTAAGTAAAGTCCAAAACTAAGAATATTTAAATAAGAGTCTTTCCCTTCCCTTAACTCTAGTAAAACAGAAAATAAAGTTCACACAATACAGATAGAATTCAATCTGTGAGAAGCTTTGGATAATGAGCCGTTCTTTACAGTGACATTAATAACGTGTCTCCACCATCCATTACCATGCCATTACAAAACAGCAGATGGCCTGATGTGAAGGGTGCCCACAGGGTTCTGCTTATGAGGAACCTATGACAAGAACTATGTTTCTTCCTCTTCCCTCTTCTTCTGACTTTTTTCTAACTACCTACTTCATGGATACATTTTAGGGATTCCCTGTGTTGCGAATTACTAGGTTGAAGATTTTATTTGAATCTGCATGGCCCCTGTGGGACACTGGCTTCTAAATTATTGCCTTTCTATAATTTAGGTTTTATGTATTACTCTCCTAGGACTCAAATAAATATTTCTGGACATCAGGGAAGATTCCAGAAGTTATCTTTGAGTTAGTCTCAACATTATTGGTGTTTCTGAAAAAGACTGTACAAACCTAAAGTGTTTGCTGATAAATTTAATTTCTTTTTAGACTTCATATTCCTTCACTAACAAAATTTTCTTACATTTCTGATTTTAATCTAAGAATTAATATCATCAATGTGTATATGAATCTGTTCATTTAACAAGCTATCTCATGTTTAAGAGATGGGCTATGGGATGTTAAGGGACATATAACTCAACCAGCAGAGTCTTTTATACTGTATGTTATGTTTTAGTTCTTCTAGTTGTTTCATTAGCTATTCCTAGGTTGGATAGTCTAAATATAAGGTGAACTCAGAGGAAATTGCATTCTTAGAATTATTAGAATAAAGCGAAGGGCAAATATTTATAAAGAACGTAAACACTAAAAGAACAGAGAGTATGATATAAAGCTTAGATGAAATAAGTTTGGTTTGCTTTGTTCTTTTACCTTTCAAAATCTGCTTACCTGGAGGCACCACAGGAAACAGAAACATCCATTATTGTGCACACAATGGTTTAGTAAGGAAGGAAATGTACATCTTGGGAAATATCAAGCTTTCAATGTCTATGGCCCATGGCTATTTTCCTCAGCTTGAATGACTATAGTAATAGTAGATAATGATAATAATAATGATAATGACAATAATTATATAATAATAATAATAATAATAATTATTATTATTATTATTATTATTCAAGCACTTACTATGTGCCAGGCATTTAAAAATAGAATATTTACTTATTTTTCTCTTTGTGGAGAGTTATGATCTTGTTAAAATTCTTGTATAGATTGTACGTTCTTTAAAGGTTATTAATTTCTGAGTTTTGGTGTTATCATAGTAGCTGACTCATTATCTATGCAGAGGTGGGGAATAGTTAATTAATTATTAAGAAATGAAGGAAGATTTAAAATGTAGGAGTTGAAGAATATTTACTGGATCATTACTAGTAGTCAACTTTTAGTTACATTAATATTATTTCTATTATACTTAGAAACATCTAAATATAATGTTGATAGGTGTTAAGATATGCACAAACATGAACAGGGAATGATAGATTAGATGCCTGGTCATAACGCAGCATGCACATCAGTTCCTGGTCCATATCAATACTCATTTTCTATGAATCCCTTCTTTAAATATTCCTGCCTTTCATGTGAAGATAATGTCACCTCTAAAAACTCTGCTTATACTCACTTTTATTCTTTTTTTTGAATTGGATATTTTATTTACATTTCAGATGCCATCTCCTTTTTCCATTTCCCCTCCCTAGAAAACCCCTATCCCACACCCCCTTCTCCTTTTTGCTTTTATACAATTTTTAAAATGTTAACCAATGGCTTTATAAATTTGGTAATGCTCATTATCAATCAGAAGTGTAACCTAATACTCAACCTAGATATATCAACTATCTGAACATCTGCCTCCATGCCTGGCCCCCCTCTCTCTTTCTCTCTCATCACCTAGCTCCTCCTCTCCTTCTCCTCCTCCTCTCCTTACTCCTCCTACCTTAGCTCCTCCTATATATCACCCTTCCTGTTAAAATAAAACTTTTCTCTCAAAATACAGTTAGAGCATAACTATACCAATTAATGTCAGAAAGGTGCAAGATAGACCTAATACCCAGTCCATCATTTTGTTGACTAAGCAGAACATCTGTCATCTCTCCTAAATAAAAGACTTAGTTCTGAACCTGGCTTCTTTTTTTCTTGGCTTTAGAATGAATGCCAGCTGAAAACTATCCTCTCAAATCTTTTCTCTCAAAGTAAATAGCAGGGATTGGCTATGAGACTATAAGTTTTCAACCCCATCAGAAATCCAGAATGACTGAGTTAACTGAAATTATGGGAAGCACAAAGAATAGTTTCTAAAACATAGCCAATTTATAGAGACTGCTGAACACCTGGACAGTCCCTATACTACAGAACATTGGAGCATCTGATCTTCAGCCTTCTGGCCCAGGATCATCTGACAGACCTAGTGATGCAGAATTATTAAGGGCTGTCTTGGCAGATATAATCAGTTGATTATTCTGCAAGTGTGTCCTTTACTGAACAGTGATTTGTCTGTAGACAGAAAGAGGCAATTCTTGCCTAGTGGCTGACTCACCACAATTGGAATAACACCAAAGATGCTAAATTTCTTCTTCGAATCAAGACAGGAAGCTATCAGGAGCAGACAGGTCTCTAATCAAAATGAACATTAATACAGAAATGTTTGTAACATCAATTCTGTGGATTTCTGATGTTTTGAAAACCAACTATTTATGTAAGGCAACCTGGACTGTTATCTGTTAACTCCTCTCAGCTATTTCTAAAGAAAATATAGAAAACACCCAAACAATAAACTCAAAGCCATGAATTTGCTATAGGCTCTTAACTCACAGTCTAATCATCTCAAATAAGTTAAAAAAGTTAAAGAAGGACTGGGTCTAAGCCTTGTATTTCTAAATGTGTTATACAGGCACAATGCCTATCATAGTAACAATATTCATCTCAGTTTTATATTAATAAGAAGCTTGTACCAATGAAAACCTTAAATTTGAAATCAAAGTAAATTTTGTACCATTTAAGAAATTATAACTTCATCTTGATATTATACCGATTTCTACAAATATTTTTGTTATTAAAGGTGAAGGGATCTTTGTGTGGCTATCTTCTTTTGGATTTGTTGGAAGAGGGTTACTTTCTTGCTCTTTCTAGGGTATAATTTCCTTCCTTGTATTGGGGCTTTCCTGCTATTATCCTTTGTAATGTTGGGTTTGTGGAAAGATATCGTGTAAATTTAGTTTTGTCATGAAATATCTTGATTTCTCCATCTATGGTAATTGAGAGTTTTGCTGGGTATAGTAGCCTGGGCTGGCATTTGTGTTCTCTTAGGGTCTGTATGACATCTGTCCAGTATCTTTTAGTTTTTACAGTATCTGGTGAGAAGTCTGGTGTAATTCTGATAGGTCTGCCTTTATATGTTACTTGGCCTTTTTTTCTTACTGCATTTAATATTCTTTCTTTGTTTTGTGCACTTGGTGTTTTGATTATTATGTGATGGGAAGTATTTCTCTTCTGGTCTAGTCTATTTCGCATTCTATAGGCTTCTTGTATGTTTATGGACATCTCGTTCCTTAGATTAGGAAAGTTTTCTTCTATAATTTTGTTGAAGATATTTATTGGCCCTTTAAGTTTGGAATCTTCATTCTCATCTATACCTATTATCCTTAGGTTTGGTCTCCTCATTGTGTCCCAGATTTCCTGGATATTTTGTGTTAAGTACTTTTTGCGTTTTGCATTTTCTTTGACAGTTGTGTCAATATTTTCTGTGGTATCTTCTGCACCTGAGATTCTCTCTTCTATCTCTTGTATTCTGTTGGTGATGCTTGTGTCTATGACTCCTGATTTCTTTGCTAGGTTTTCTATCTCCAGTGTAGTCTCCCTTTGTGATTTCTTGATTGTTTCTACTTCCATTTTTATGTCCTGGATATATTTATTCAATTCCTTCACCTGTTTAGTTGTGTTCTCTTGTAACTCTTTAAGGGATTTTTGTGTTTCCTCTTTAAGCACTTTCACCTGTTTATCTGTGTTCTCCTCAATTTCTTTGAGGGTATTATGTATGTCCTTCTTAAAGTCCTCTATCGTTATCATTAGAAGTGATTTTAAATCTGAATCTTGCTTTGCTGGTGATAGGGGGAATTCAGGACTTTCTAGTGTGGGAGATCTTGGTTCTAATGATGCCAAGTACCCTGGGTTGTTGATGCTTATATTCTTGTGCTTGCCTTTTGCCATCTGTATCTCCTTATTGCTACCTACCCTGTCTCCACTGGAGCCTGTCTTTCCTATTATCTTGGTTGTATCAGAACTTTGTCGGGTGGGTGTAACTACCGGGGTAAGTGCTGGGGCCCAAAATCTGCTCAGTGCTCAAGTGCAGATAGGATGCTGCCCAGAGTTAGAGCACCTGGGATCCCCGCTTCCTCTTGGTTCTTAGAGATTGGGGGCAGAGCTGCTGCCCAAGATCTGCTCAGTGCTCTGGCCCAGACCGGAAGGAACTAGTGCTCTATAAAATCTTTCTTAGTCCTCCCTCTTTTTTAAAAAGTTTTTTGTTTTGTCTTGTTTTGTATTTTAAGACAGGGTTTATCTATGTAGACATGGCTAAACTGAACTCACTCTGTAGACAATGCTGACCTCAAACTCAAAGATCTGCTTGCTTCTGTCTCTCCAGTGCTATAATTAAAGGTGTACATCAACACTCCCCATCTTTAAATTCCTATAACTTAATTTTCTATTATTGCTATTATTATTGCTATTACCATTTTTTCCTTTATTCACTCTATATCTTACTCATTGCCTTCTACCCAGTTACACCTCCTCACAATTCCTACTCCATCCCTCTTCCCCTCTTCTCTGAGCCAGTGAGAGCCCTCTGGGTATTCCTCTGACCCTGGCACATCTAGTCAGTGTAAGCCTAGGTGGATCTTCTCCCACTGAGGCCACAAAAGGCAGCCCAGTTAGAAGAACATATCCCACTTATTAGCAACAGATTTTGGGATAGGCTCATGCTCCAGCTTTTCAGGACCTACATGAAAACCAAGCTGCACATCCACTACATATGTGCAGGAAGGCCTAGGTCCAGCCCATGTATGTTCCTTGGTTTATGGTTCAGTTTCTGAGAGCCCCAAATGCCCATCTAAGTTTTCTCTGTTAGTTTTTCTGTGGAGTCTTATTCTCTTATGGACCACAATTCTTCCTCTGTTTCTTCCATTAGAGTCCTCAAGCTCCAACCACTGTTTGGCTGTGGGTGTCTGATGCTGTCTGAGTCAGCTGTTGGATGAAGCCTCTCAGAGAACAGCCATGCTAGACTTCTGTTTGTAAGCATACCAGAGTATTATTAATGGTATTAGGGATTGGTGCTCATTCATGGGATGGGTTTCAAGTTGGGCTGGTTATTGGTAGGGCACTCCCTTAGTTTCTGTTTCATCCTTTGTCTCTGCCTTTCTTGTAGGCAGGATAAATTTGGGGTAGAAAGTTTTGTGGGTGGATCGGTGTTCCTATCACTCCACTGGGGTCCCTGCCTGGCTACAGGAGGTAGTCTCTTCAGGTTCCATATTCTCAATGCTGTGAGTCATAGCTAAGGAGAACTCTATCAAATCTTGGGCAACTCCCTTTTTCCAGGTCTCTGTCTCTTCCTGGAGATGCTCTCTATCTCCCCACCCACAACAGTTGAAGAATGATTTTTATTCATTCTCATTGCCATCTGGCTATCCCTCCTGTCCCTCCCCACACTTGATCCTTAACTTCCCCTCCTCCTTTCCTATTCCCTCTCCCTCCTTCTATCACTTCCTATGATAGCTTATTCCTAATTCTATTTGAGTCATTGGTGTTCTGATCAGAGATTTAGTGTGATGTTGAGGTCTGTAGAGGGATGTGTTGATTGCCTAATTGGTTCTTGATTGTGTCAATAAAAAAGGCTGGGTGAAAGGATAAGGTTAGACTTTCAGATCCCAGGAAGAGGAGGAAAGGAGACTCACCAAGATAGGAAGGCTTTTCAGACAAAGCTTTAGAATTTGAGTAAGCAACAGCCATCTAAGATATTGGGGGGCTGGAAATGGCAGTCTCTGCTATTGTCAGATGGCTGGAATAAGCTAGCTGATAGGATTAGGGCAGGTAGTTCTCTCAGCCATTGTGTTATCTGACTAGTTTTCAAAATCATAAAACAACCGCAGAGCAAAGGTGGGCAGGAGGAAAAAGAGAATTTGCTGGAGTGATTGATGGTGGCTTGGCAAAGCTAGCCATGAGGAAGAGGCAAGCATGTGGAGCGAGGACTGGTGGGAGTGCAATCTTGGAGCTGACCCAAGAGCATGGCCCTGGGCAAAAGAGTAAGTGTGTTTTTAAAATTAGACACAACAGAGGTCCTTGATCCACTTGGACTTGAGTTTTGTACATGGTGATACATACATTTTATTGTTCAACACGTAGACATCCAGTTAGACCAGTATCATTTTGTTGAAGATGCTTTCTTTCTTTTTTCCATTTTATAGCTTTTTTTTAAATCAAAAATCAAGGGTCCATAGGTGTGTGGTTTCATTTCTGGGTCTTCACTTTGATTCCTTTAGTCATGGAGTCTGTTTCTATGCTAATACATGGCATGATTCTTAGGGAACTAGAATTAATTTTGCTTTTCATTAAATGATACATGAACACCCATACAGCACAAAAGCACTTTTTAAATCACTGAATTACCAGGCAACCATTCTAGTCTCTTGAATGTTTTCTGAGGTTATAAACAATGAAATGTTCTTGAGATATAAAACAGCATCCTTAAGAAATTTATGGTTTTGATTTTTGATCATGTTGTTATAGACAAGAACAAAGTCCTAGTGAGAAAGTACCTCAACTACATTTTATACATACAGTAACAGTTTAAGTCTATGTATAAATTTAACAATAAAGTACTACTTATATATTGACTCTGTGATGTGAAAATTTGTTTCCAACAAATACATCTATCATTCTATTGTATCTCAGGAATGTGTTTTTCAAGATGTTTACATTGTTTCTTTTGTGTTTACAAAAAAGCTAAGAATGAAAATTTTGCCTCTGAAGAAATATCTCAAACAGAAATATTTCCTCTATTGCCCAACTCATTCTAAATTTGATCTAAAATGTTTGGTATCTGAAATCATTTTATATGATTTCACAAACAAGTTGTACCTTTATGAAACCATCTGGAACTTGATACCTCAGACCTCAGTGAAATGGTACTTCTCTAAAATGTGATTGTTGTCTTATATTTTCTTTGTTTAGAGTTTTAGGACTGATGAAAATCTTGAGACTTCTATGCCAAATTATAAAAATTCATTGAGACATCGACTATGTTTTACACGACTGCCTTAATGGACTAATTAAAACTTGTCCATTGTAAAACCAGCTGTAGTCTGCTAATATTTCATCCTTGTTTTCTTTATGATTTACATGATCAAAGACTCATTAACATTTACTTTCAGAAAGAAGATATTTGAATCATGGTAGAATCCTTGAAATACTTACCAGATGAGAAGGGCAGTACAAATAGTCATAGCTATGTGGTATTTATTTCAGACAAAATAAAAACTATATCAGATGTATGATACAATATATACTATTTGATATACATGTACACAGTAAATGTATTTACATAATCAGATTAATTTATACATTCATCTATTCACATACTTTATTATCATGCAGAAAAATTTATGATCTACCCTTCTTAAAAGACTTTGAATATATTATTAATTAATTAACATTTAATTCAGATATAAACTACTAATAAAAAGGCATTAAACCTTTTTGAATTGATAAATTGAAACAGAGAAATCAAGCTATTTAACAACAAACTGTATCATCAATTTTATGTAAGAAAACTTAAAATTATCAGACCAACCTGTGTTCATGATGTGAGACCCAGCGTAGCCTTTTTGTAACTTGGTGGGTGAGCATGGTGAAACAGACAGAAGAAACTATTCCAAGAAAGGAAACCAGGGACATGCTCCTGGAATTTAGGAAGAAAAATAGGAAAAAGTTAAGAAGAATGGACTAGGCAGAAAGACATTTCAGAGAACATAGAGAAACTATTGGCCATGTTAACCTCTGGTTCAGCAAAGTAGGTAAACCCTCCACACCATAAGCAGAGGGTAATCCACAGAGTCCAGCAAGCTCCAGCTCCAGAGCAAATCTGAAGCTCAGAAAAAAAAATCATGATTCTCACAACGTATAAATCCAGTACAGGCATTTGGTCACAAGTTGAGATTTTCCCCATGGTGAACTATTATTATAGAACTGCATTAGAGGCTATCCATCTCACAGAGCTTTTCGACCAGGTATTAGCTTGAGAGTGGGTCTATTGTTAGAGTTTTTACTTCTCTAAGAGTCAGAAAACATGTGCAACCACAAGTTAGGCTACACATAGACAGTCTTTACCCAAAGACACCCTGTCACAGACACTGGGTAGGAGAAAGTCAGGAGAGATACTCCATGAATCAAAATTTCCATAGATCTCAAGGTAAATGTTAAGTGTTCTGCTTCTAGGACCAGGATCATGGTCATTTGGGTGCAGTTTACTGACTACTCAAGCTTCCATAAAGTAATAATGTGTCTTCAAAACTCTATTCTCACTGAAAGGTCATCCAGACAAAAAAGAAGCATCAGCATTAACTTATACCATAGATCAAATGGAATTACACACACACACACATCATACTCCACCCAGTAGCTGATAAATACACATTCTTTTCATCTTTCATTATTGTATATTTTTTCTCAAATATATCATATTTCAAGGTCATAAACTAAATTTTCATGGGTACAAAATAAGAAAGGTTTAATTTTTTTCCTACCAGATCACAATAGGATGAAACCAGAAGTCAACTGCAAGAGTCATGAGAAATTTCAGCCAAACAAATGGGAATTAGATAATAAACTTTTGAAAAAAGAATGTTCTCAAACAACCTTATAAAGCCCACTACTAATTAGTCTTATTCCAAAAATTGAATAAACTTTGATGAAGGAAGCTTAAATAATATTCTGGCAAATCTAGTTCGCCAACATAATGTAAAGATAACAAGCCATAGTAAAAGTTGGTTTCATTGCAAAGATTGCTCAACATGCTCAATAAATGCAATATTTTTATACAAATAATTAAGGATAAAAGTCATGTGATGACCTAAATAAAACCAGGAAAGTATGGGTTAGAGTCACCAACACTTCATAATTAAATCCCTGTATAAAAAGCTGATACATCTCAGAATAGTAAAGGTAATATATGAGCAGTTCAGAAAAACTATCAAGCTGCATGGAAAAAGAAAAATCTCAAAGTATTTCCTCTAAAATGAGGAAAGCCCACAAAAGTGCTGATTTTCAACATTCAATTATAAAATGTCTAACATGGATGCTTGGAACCCAACTCAGGTCATTTGGAAACACAATATGCTTATCAGCAATGGGTCTTCTCTCTAACATCCCCAGGCCATACATTTTTGATGCTTTTAATCTAACATAGAATTGTCAAAAAGGTATCAGTACAAACCCTCAAAATATTAACATAGGAGCCATCAACCTAATTTGCATGGAAAGAACACCAATCTTAAATACGTAGACATGGAGATAAGAGAAATGACATTTGTGAGTCGGAAAGCTGCTGTAGAATGTGGCTTGGAGACTGTAGGAACAAAAATCTTCAAAAATTGTGATCAGTGGTTCATGTTGCAGCTGACATTAAGACATCAACTGATAAACAGATTACAGCCATGTAACAAAAGGATGGACTTGCTGGAAATTTCAAAAAGATTAGTGTCCTGGGAAGACCACTAAGAGTATCCTCCTGATCCAGCTCCCAGAATGACAGAGACGTGGAGAGACACACAGAAAGGAAGCAGAGGTATTTATTTTAAGAGGCTATTCTAAAGGTGATAAAGTGGATGTAATATTAAAGACTTCTAAAAAATTCTTTTTATTCATGTGTGTGTCTGATTTTGAATTTGTGCAAATGTGTGCAGTGCCCACAGAGCTTAGAAGGGAACATCACTCCTCTGGAAGTGGATTGAACATGTAGTTGTGAGCCTCCATGGTGTGTCTGGAGTTAAACTCAGGCCTTATAAAAGGGCAGTGCTTTCTCTTAACTACTAAGCAATTCCTCTGGCCCTTAAAAGATTTTTAAGCAAGAGAAAATAGATTAGACATTGGCAGTGGACAGAGGGTGAAAACAGAGTGGGAAGGGTTGTAGGATGGGAACATGAGTGATGAGGTGGAAGGAGGATGGAGGGAGAGAGTACTGGAGAGATAACTGGATTGAGAGGCATCTTTAGGATGAACTAGAAACCTAGAACAATGGAAACTCCCAGGAGGAATCTGTGGGTAACCCTAACTAATAATCCTAGCAATAAGGAATATAGAGCCTGAACTGGACATCTCCTGGAAACTGCAAGACTTAGAGGGATTGGCACACCAATCCAGCCACAGAATCTTAGACCCACAATTTGTCCTGTCTATAAGATGTACAGGGAAAAAAGATGGAGCACAATTTGAGGGAAAGGTTAACCAATGACTGGCCCAGCCTAAGATTCATGCCATGAGAGGAAGCTGACTACTGACACTTTTTCTGCTATACTTGCAGGCATGACCCTAACACAACTCTCATCAGAAGCTTTATTCAGCAACTGATCAAAACTGATACATAGACTCACAGCCAAATATTAAGTAGAGCTTGGGTAATCCTGTGGAATTGGTTGGGGAGGAAGGATAGAAGGAGCCAGAGAGATTAACGACACCACAAGAAATTATAAAGAATCAACTAACCCAGGCTCATAGTTGTTCATACTGACTAAACTGCCAACCAGAAAGCATGCATGGGAGAGAGCTAGGTTCTCTGCACATATATAACAGCTGTGCAGCTTAGTCTTCATGTGAGACTCCTAACAGTAGGAGCAGGGGCTGTCTTTCACTTGTTGACTGGCTTTGGATCCCTTTCTCCTTAACTGGCCTGGCTTGCCTAGCCTCAATAAATGAAGAAACACCTAGCACTATATGCCAAGTCTGATTGCTATCCATTGGAAACCTCCCCTTTTCTGAGGAGAAGGGGAAGAGGAAGGATGGGCCAGGAGTGAGGGATGGGTGGAGGAGAGGTGAAAGGGAGGGACTTGGAGCAGAAGAGGGATGGGAAACGGCAATCAACTTAATCAATTAAAAAATGAAAAAAAATTAAAAAGCCATCAACCGACATTATTATCTTTTAAAAATTTTTTAATCTTCGTCTTTTTGTGGCTTTTTGTGTTTATTTTATGGCTTCTGTTTTTGGTGGAATTTCTGAGTGTTTGAACAAGTATATCTCTGCATCTATATTTGTTTCTTGGTCTTTTCTGGGGCTTTCCCCCTCCTATTTGTGATGTCCAATTTCAATGCATTTGTTTTTGTTTTAATTTGTTTTATTTTTATCCCTTAGAATTCTGTTTATTTTCTAATTAGAGACAGAAAGGTGGTTGATCCAGATGGAAGGGGATGTGGGAAGAGACTAGGAGGAGAAGACAGAGGATAAACCATAATTAGGCTGTATTATATGGAAATACAAACCCTGTTTTCAATACCTTAAATATTCAAGAAAATTAATAGGGGAACCACAAGAAGTACTATATGAATTTTATGGATAGAACACATTGTTTTATCTGTGAAGATATCATTCTTGGGGGATTCTGAGGTGGGCTTTGTTGCAAATTCAAAGAATATGCCCAATATACAGTGGAGTCGAATGCTCAACCACATCTATAGGACATGTCTGTCACTCCCCTTTCCAAGGTTTAGGGACCATTGCATATTGTAAGAGAGGAGGACTAGAGGAAAACAGTGCAATCTGAAAAATAACAGGACCACTACATTCATGAAAGCACAGCAGCTATGATTGCCTGCAAAATACCCATACAAGACCAATTCAGTCAACAGTCTAGCATGGCAAGGGATGGGCTCACAAGTTCTCCCACTGCTACTGTTGCAGTTATTGACGTCTGAAGACTTATGGGGAGGGAGAATCAGTTTTCTTTAAGAGCATATAGTCCATGGTAGGTTGGCATTGCTCTGCTGGGTGGTTCCACACCCAAAAATATATTGGTAGAAGAAACTTGTCTAAGTGGGTTATTAAAACAAAAAAAAAAAGAAAGACAATATATCACATGATAGAGGATGGGTTGGTGAATCTCAGAAAAGTTATAGGAAGGGGTGTGGGCAGTATATGATTAAAATGCAATATATATATATATATATATATATATATATATATTCTCAAAGAATTAATAAAAGTAAAATTTCAAATTGAATAAAATAAAATTAAACTATATGAATGATGGATGATCAGAGAAATTCTATTTTAATTCTGGATTTCCATCTTCCAGGAGAGAAATCTACAGAAGGTAAAATAATTTTTGGCTGTAATATAAATCAGCAATATAATTGATGATTGATGAAAATAAATGGAAATTCAGAGGACAGAGTAGGCAATATTTATCAGCAAAACAAACTTTATGTGTCTCTTCCTCGTGTGAAGATAGCAGTTTTATCATAATTATAATTTGATAGTGCCTACTGGTTCAGTGTGATCCTATCATGGTAAAAACAAGGAAGAATCATTTTATTTCTCTCAAGGTTTCCCCTAGTTTTAAGAGTCAAAGGTGAATAGGGAATGCAAATAAAGTTCACTGACAAAATATTCTGACAGCATACACACATACTCTTGGTCACATTAATTGTTTTGTAATGAGTAAGTACAGGGATGCTAACTTGACACAGTACACAGAAAGAGTACCATCAAATGGAAGAAGCGTATCTTTTATGTATCGTCCACAACATGCATATTGGCATTTAAGAACAAAAGAGTCACTATTCTTATGACAACATCAAATAAAAGTAATTAACAATGTTTGAACTCTGAGTTGATTGTTTCTTTTGGCAAGAAAAAAATTATTGGGGTTGTCCAGGATTAATTCAGTTTCAGTCATCTGTAGAAGTATGTTCAGTTTACCTACTAGCACAGGCTTCTTTGTTTACAATCAAATGGTTAATTAAACTTTATGAAAATAAGTAAGCAAATCACTGATGTTTCCATGTTACTAAAGCAGGAGAAAAGAATCAGACATTGCTAATTATGGCAAATTTCCCAGAATATTAAGGTAAATTTACAAATGACTAAGTACATTGTGTTGACAAAGTTTCCCACTGTACATAGAAGATTAGCTTTTCAAACCCTCTGTCTAGATTTTAATGTGGAATAGTGCTGTTTTGAGACAGTGTCTTTAAATTCTGGTGATATAATATTGCCCTTAAATGAATTGAAGTTTTCTGAGTAATTTGACTGCATTGAGCCTCTGTGAGAATAAGAAATGAAGAAAGAGGAATAAGTCGAAGAGAGGAGAGTTCAAGGCAGTAGCCAACAATTTATCAAGGTATAGGTGAAGGTATCACACTTTGCAAACACATATTGTACACACACACACACACACACACACACACACACACACAGAGAGAGAGAGAGAGAGAGAGAGAGAGAGAGAGAGAGAGAGAGACCTATTAAATAACGAGTTGATGCACACAACCTCCCTCCCTTTTACTTCAAACTTCCTCCCACTAGAATAAATTATTTTTGACAGAAATTTTTATTCATGTCAATTAACCCTTTGCATATTCCCCAAGGAACCCACACTAAATCTAGAAAAAGAAAAGATAATTTTAATAGGAGCGCTTCAGTGTAGAGCATTGCATGCCTGTCAATGTTTTAGATGACTGCTCCATGAAGTTTTGAAGATTGTGTTTGTAGCAGAGCAAGCACTGACAAGAAGTCATAATAAGGCAAGTGTACTGTCAACGCTTGGGGAATCCTAAAAGAAATGAGTACTTTGTTTTGGACAAAATGAAGACAATGATTATTTTTTTCTATTTTACATCAGAAAGCTTTTAAAAATTAATTAATTGATTTTTAATTATTCACTTTCCATCCCTCTCTTTGCCCCCCCCCCCCCCCCAATCCTGGCATTTCAAGTCTCTGTCAGGCTAGGTGCATCCTCTCCCACTGTGGCTAGACAAGGCAGCCCAGCTAGAAGAACAAAAGGCAACAAATTTTTGGGATAACCTTATGCTCCATTTGTTCAAGACCCATATGATGACCAAACTTACATCTACTATGTATGTACGGTGAGGCCTAGATCCAGCCTGTGTACATTCTTTGGATAGTGGTCCAGTATCTGAGAACCCCAAGGGTTCTGATTAATTTTCTCTGTTAGTTTTCCTGTGGAATTCCTATCCCCTTGGGGGGCACAATCCTTCCTCCCATTTGTCCATAAGAGTCCCCAGACTCCAACCACTGTTTGGCTGTGGGTTCTGCATCTGTCTGATTCAGCTTCTGGGTGGAGTCTCTCAGAGGACAGCCATGCTAGACTCCTCTCTGCAAGCATAACAGAGTATCATTAACAGGATCAGGGATTAGTGCTTGCCCATGAATAAGTCTCAAGTTGGGCCGATTATTGGTTGCCATTTCCTCAGTCTCTGCTTCATCCATTGTCCCTACATTTCTTAGAGGCAGGATAAGTTTTGGGTATAAAATTTTGTGTTTTGGTTCATGTCCCTATCATTCCAATGGGGTTTTTGCCTGGATGCAGGAGGTAGTCTCTTCAGTCTCATATCGCCAATGCTGTAAGTCACAGCTAATGTCAACAGCACTAACTCTTGGTCAACTTCTTTCTTTCTTTTCTTTTTTTCTTTTTTCTTTTTTTTTTCCTTCGGCTGCTGTTTATTGGCATTCAGGTGGGCCTATAGCAACAGGCTTGGAGACTGCATAATACAAGGTGGAGAGAGTGGAATGTCTGCAGTGACAGCAGTGGAGTGCATGAGGAGGAGTGCGGAGGCCAAAGTTGTTGGGAAAGTCAGGGCCAGGGCCAAAAGTCATTTATACTGGTACCCTGGGCCCCATGCCATCAGCCCCTATTCTTGCCCTCTCCTGACACCAGCTAGAGCTGGGAATTCTCTTTCTACACCCTGGCTCAAGTAGGGCCGTGAAAAATAGCTGGGCTCTCTTGCATGTTTCAAAGGCATTAGTTTTTCCTGGTACTCCAGCCCACCAGCGCCACACTATGGTCCAGAGTGAGCACTACAAGCATTGTAGGCCTAATGTATAGGATAGGGGAGGGGAAGTGACAGGGGCTAGAAGAGGGGCTTCAGAGGGCCATCAAGGTACAGGCACTATATGCATGGTGTTAGTGAAGCCAGAGCCAGTGCGCCACCCAGTCAGTACAATGACCACATCTCCCTTCTTGAAGAAGCCTCGGGCCTTGTCAACATTCTCAGCCCAGACATTTAGTACGGCATCCTAACACAGACAGGAAAGATGCCACGGACTGCATGTCCACATCACCGCCTTCAGCACGGGTGGGGTGTTGCTTCTTGATCATGCTCTCCAGCATCTGTGTGTCAAAGATGACAGGCTTCCCAGCTTGGTTGCATTGCCCGATCATCGATCATCATGTTCTGAGCCAGGAAGACCTTCTCTGCAAGAATCTCAATTCCCACGTCACCACGAGCCACTATGATCCCATCGATGGCTTCCGAAATCTCGTCAAACCTGCGCACACCTTTATGGTTCTCAATTTTGCCGATGATCTTGATGTTCTTCCCCTTCTCTCCCAGGACCTTCCTAACTTCATGAACGTTGGCTGCCTTGCGGATGAAAGACGCAAACACCATGTCTACATCCTGTTCCACCCCAAACTTCAGGTCCTGGATGTCCTTTTCTGACAGGACGGGGAGGTCCACAGCAGCGCCAGGCAGGTTGACACCCTTCTCGCTGCCCTAGGAGCCACCATTCTCTACCTCTGTTACCAGGAAGTCAGCACCTTTCTCCTTCACCTGCAGTGAGATGAGACCATTGTCCACGTAGAACTTGCTGCCCACCTCCACCACCGTGCATATGTTCTTATATTCCAACCACAGGATGTTCTCATCACACTTCTCTTTGTAGGTGTTGTCCAGGGTGACCTTAAGAGTGTCTCACTTCTTCAGCTCCACCTCTGCAGTGCCGCTGCCCTTGATGAGTCCAGTCCGGATCTCAGGTCCCTTTGTGTCCAGAGCCACCACAACGGGATGGTAGAGAATGGGATCGGATGAAAAGCTTTGTGGCTGCACGCACATTCTTAATGGTCTCTGCATGGTACTCACGGGTTCCATCAGAGAAATTCAGCAGAGCCACATTCATTCCAGACTTAATCATCTCCTTCAGCATTTCCACAGATCGGGAAGCAGGGCCAATGGTACAAATGATGCCAGTGTTGTGGGCTATGATGGGCGCAGAGTGAATGTCCAGGTGGCACATGTGCTCCAGGAAGGTGTCAGGCCTGGCTGCATGGAACTGCTGGGTCTGAATGAAGGCAGTCCCTGGTTCACTGTGTGGCTTTGGCATGGTTCCTGAAGTCCTCGGGCGTACTTTGGATTCTGCTGTGGTGTCGGGTCAGGACGCATCACTGATGTCCTTGGTCAATTTTCTTATTCCAGGTCTCTGTATCATCTTGGAGATTCCCTCTACCTCCCCACCCCTGACAGTTGGAGAATTACATTCATTCTTATGGCTATCTGGCCATCCTTCCTATCCTTCCACACATAGGATTCTGAACCTCCCATTCCCCTCCCTATCTCCTCTCCCACTCAGATCCCTCCATCCATCTGCTTCTTATGACTATTTTATTCCCCCTTCGAAGGGAGATTCATACATCCTTGCTCGTGCCTTCCTTCTTACTTAGCTACTTTGAATCTGTGGAGTATAGCATGGGTATTATGTATTTTGTGGCTAATATCCACATGTAAGTGAGTGAATAACATGCATGTCCTTTTGGGACTGAATCACCTAACACAGGATGATATCCTCAAGATCTTATTCTTATCCATTTGTCTGCAATATTTTGTCAAAGGCTTTTTTCAGCATCTAATGAGATGATCATGTGATTTTTTTCTTTGAGTTTTTTTATATAGTGGATTATGTTGATGGAATTCTGTATATCAAACTATCCCTTCATCCATGAGATGAAGTCTACTTGACCATGGTGAATGGTGATTTTGATGTTCTTGGATTTGGTTTGTGAGAATTTAATTATTTGTTGGGTCTTTGTGTGGTTTAGGTATTAGCATAACTGTGGCTTCATAGAACAGAGTAGGTAGTATTCTTTCTGTTCCTATTTGGTGGAATAGTTTGAGAGTATTGGTATTAGGTCATCTTTGAAGGTCTGATAGAATTCTGCACTAAAACCATCTGGCCCTAAGCTTCCTTTTGGTCAGAAAACTTTTAATGACTGCTTCTATTTCCTTAGTGGTTACAGGACAGTTTAGATAGTTTATCTGATTCTTGTTTAAGTTTGGTATATGATATCTGTCTAGAAATCATCCATTTCATCTATATTTTCCAGCTTTGTTGAGTATAAGCTTTTGTAGTAGGATCTAATGATTTTTTTGAATTTCCTCAGTTTCTGTTGTTATTTCTCAGTTTTCATTTCTGAGTCTGTGAATTTAGATATTTTTTTTGTGCTCTTTATTTAGTTTGGCTAATAGTTTATCGTTTTGATTTTCTCAAAAAACAGCTCTTAGATTTTTTTTTTGATTATTTGTATTGTTCTCTTCATTTCTAATTGATTGATTTCAGCCCTGAGTTTGATTATTTCCTGCCATCTACTCCTCTGTGGTGTGTTTAATTCTTTTTCGTCTAGAGCTTTCAGATGTGCTGTTAAGTTGCTAGTATAGCATCTTTCCAGTTTCTTTTTGAAGGCACTTAGTGCTGTGAACTTTCCCCTTGCACTGCTCTCATTGCATCCCGTAAGTTTAGGTATGCTATGCTTTCATTTTCATTAAATTCTAGAAGGGCTCTAATGTCTTTCTTATTTCTTGCTAACCAAGTTATCATTGAGTAAAGAGTTGTTCAGTTACCATGAGTATGTGCACTTTCTGTTGTTTTTGTTGTTATTGAAGACCAGCCTTAGTTCATGGTGATCTGATAGAATGCATGGGGATATTTCAATCTTCTTGTATTTGTTGAGGATTGTTCTCTAGTGGTAAAGGTAAGCGTTCTCAGACAGCTGTGGCCAGTTTGTAAAAACACTAGTTCCTGATAGCACCATAAAGGTCAGTAGAGCTCCCCTCCCCAGTTGTGCAGCTCTGCCCCACTGCCTGAACAAATGGTATTATGTTTGAAGAATGACTTCCCTTGTCACCTCCCCTGTCATGTAACCCCTACATCTGAGAATCTCTTATGTATAAAAACTCCTAACCCCTAGACATGGGGTCACAATTGTGCAGTGGTAACAGTTTGCAACCTGGTTGGAATAAAGACTTGTTTGTTTCTCTGCATCAGGCCAGCAGTTCTTTGAGCTCTTCTGGGAATCCTGAGACCTGAGCATAACACCCTGTCACTATGAGGATGTCCCCAACCCTCTACTCCTCACTCTTGTCAGACCCCTAAACTCTCTGTTGCCTCCAGTCTCTTGAGGGTTAGGTGCATCTTTGCTGAATGAATCCAGACTCCATAGTCATTTGCTGTATATGTGTTGGGAGCCTCGAATCAGCTGGGATACGCTGCCTGGTTGGTGGTTCCGTGTCTGAGAGATCACAAGGGTCCAGGTTAATTGAGACTGCTGGTCCTCCTACAGGGTTTCCCTCCTCCTCAGCTTCTTCCAGCTTTTTTTCTACTAATTCAACCACAGTGGTCAGCAGCTTCTGTCCATTGGTTGGGTGCAAATATCTGCATCTGGCTCTTTCAGCAGCTTGTTGGGTCTTTCAGAGGACAGATATGGTAGGTTCCTTTTGGTAAGCACTCCATAGCCTTAGTAATAGTGTCAGGCCTTGATGTCTTCCCTTGAGTTGGATCCTACTTTGGGCCTGCTGCTGGACTTTCTTTTTCTCAAGCTCTTCCCCGTTTCTATTCTTGAAGTTCTTTTAGACAGGAAAAATTATGGGTCAGAGATTTGACTGTGGGATGGCAATCCCATCTCTCACTTGATGCCCTGTGTTTCTGTTGAAGGTGGGCTCTACAAGTTCCCTCTCCCCATTGTAGGATATTTCATCTAGGGTCCCTCCATTTGAGTCCTGAGAGACTTTCACCTTCCAGGTCTCTAGTATGTTATGAAAGGTCCCCCAAACCTCCTACCTTCCAAGGTTTCCTGTTTTCATTCTTACGCTGTCCCTCAGGGCTTTAGTCCTTTCCCCACACCCAGTATTAATTCATGTTCCTCTCTTCCCTGACCTGGTCTGCTTTCCCTCCCAGGTCCCTCCCTTTCCTCCCTTCCCCCTTGTGTTTGCTTTAACACTTTCTAAATCTGTATTATATCTTTGCTGCCCTCTTTTCTTCTGGGCACCCCACCCATGGGCTGCTTTCCCTTTGCACCTTGGTTTTGGGCTTCTTGCCATCCAGCTCCTTCACAGTGTGGTCAGTCTTATGCCCCTCTCATGGTGGAATCCCTTCTTCCTTCCTTCATCCCTTGTCCAGGAAATCTAAAAGTTTTGCCTGCTCCCTGTCCAGCCATTGGGTATTGACAAACTTTATTTCCCAATCAGAGCCAGCTGGGGGCAAGCATTTTTTAGCCTACTGTGGGACACTGCAAACAGGTCTTTTAGGTAACAAATTTAGCATGAGAACACAAGCCAGTACATTGTTTTTTGTCCAGTTATATGACCAAGTTTAGAGAAGGTTCTCAGAGGTGCTGAGAAAAAGGTATATGCTTTTATTTTAGAGTGAAATATTTTGTAGATACTGTTAAATCCTTTTGGTTCATAACTTCTGTTACTTTCACTGTGTCTTTGTTTAGTTTCTGTTTTGAGGGACTGTCCATTGGTTAGAATGGAGTGTTGCAATCTCCCACTATTATTGTGTGAGGTTCACTGTGTGTTTTGAGCTTTAGTAACATTTCTTTTACAAATGTTGGAGCTTTTGCATTTGGGACATAGATGTTCAGAATTGAATGTTCATCTTCCTGGATATTTCCTTTGATGGCTATGAAGTATACTTGCACAGTATACTAGGTGTACTGAATTAGGTGAATTGAGCCTACTGATGCTGAGAGGTATTAAAAATCAATGACTGTTTGTTCCTCTTATTTTTTCTTGTTAGAAGTTGTAGTGTTTGTGTGGCTCTCTTCTTTTGGGTTTGCTGTAAGATGGCTAATTTCTTTGGTTTTCTTGGGTGTAGTTTCCCTCCTGTGTTGGAGTCGTCCTTCTAGGATCCTCTGTGGGGTTGAATCATTGGAAAGATATTGTTTAAATTTGGTTTTGCCATGGAATGTCTTGGTTTTTTCCATTTGTGGTAATCGAGAGTTTTGCTGAATATAGTAACCTGGACTAGCATTTGTGTTCTCTTAGGGTCTGCATCTTCTGGCTTTTATAGTCTGTTGTGATTTTGATAGGTCTGCCTTTATATGTTACTTGGCCTTTTTCCCTTACTGCTTTCAATATTCTTTTTTTTGTTGTTCTGTGTATTTAATGGTTTGATTATTATGTGATGTCTATTGCCATACTCCCCTAAATATACCCAATCTCGTCTGATTATCATGTGACAGGTGAATTTTCTTTTCTGGTTCAATCTATTTGGTTTTCTGTGTGCTTCTTGTTTGTTATTGGCTATCTCTTTTTTTAGGTTAGGGAAGTTTTCTTCTATGATTTTGTTGATGATGTTTACGGGTCCCTAAAATTGGGAATCTTTACTCTCTTCTCTTGTTATTATTCTTAGGTTTGGTTCTTGAAAGGACAGACTGGTTTCTGGTCGAATACTGGCTGGAAACTGCCGGAGACCCCAGGTAATCCTGAGAGGCCCTCTGGTAGGACACAGGTGACCCTAAGGGATGGCATGCATTCACCACACTCTAGACTCAGACTTTAGGCTCTTGACACAAAGCCACAGACCTCCATAGAGTGGGGTTCTTCAGTCACATAGGACGATGCCTATTAGCTCCCCCACAGGTAGAGGGCATGACTACAGGCTACAGAGCCTCAAGACAGATCTCCATATTAATGAGGTACCTAAAGGCCAGAGGGACATAACCAAATAAACATTCTTTTCCAGACTCTCCTCCTTGCAAAAGGTATTTAACCTCTGGCCCGCCCTGAAAATACTGAGGTATAGTTTTCATCCATTTTCCACCATGGCAATAAATATCTTAAGACCATGGACTAATTCTCTTCTTTAAAATATGCCTTGGGGAACAGTGGAGCAGGTCTTCATCCACAGAACCAGAGTCGCTGCCTAATCTCTTGCAGAAGAACTCTGTGTTCCCAGCCACAGAGACCACTAACCCAGCCACCCAAGCCAAGCAAGCTGCCACCACACAGCCAAGCAAGACTCTCATCCCTGCGGAACCCAGACAAAACTCATCTCTTTCCCTCTCCCTTTAGGCTGTGGGCAAATCCAGCCCATATACCTCTACTTCGTTCTCAGCCCTTCTGGACCAACTCCCGCACCCCCCCCACCCCCACCCCAGTGGTGACTGAGGGCACAATGGCCTGAGAACCAGCCATTCCTGACAGCCTTTTGGCCCAGGACCCCTAAGCCAAGAACTCCGGCTCCCCGCAGGACCTCAGACTGTGCTCCCTCACCCCGAGTTGAGTCTGGTGGCTTCACATAGCCCGATGTCTACTCGGTACCAGCATGGAGTAATCACTGTCAAATTTCCGTGCCTCTGTCCCTATGAGAGGCCCTAGCCACATGGCAAGACAGACACGGGACCCACACCAACCCACGAACACTGCATACCAACAGTCCTAATTAAGCAAACATCATGAGAGCATTGACTAGACTTGGGCCTCTCACAGTGCCTGGGAAATACTCATGGTTTTGGCCCTATGACAGCAGTGCTGTCCCTCCAAGAATCTCAGTGCAGTCTTGCATTGAGCTTGTGTACTGTGAAGCTAGTATCATATTGAGCTGAAATCATTCACTGAGGCTACTTATTAGGAGGGTGACCAATGATTTATTATGCTTTTGAAAGTAAGACATTGATATTAAAAAGGTGGCTGGGACAACAGGTCTCATGTACTGCCCCAGAAAATGGGAATGTATGGTTAAGCTTCAGGTAGCTGAGCAGCATGGCTATAGGATTATTGTCAATAACATTGCTTCCTATAAAGAAGCTGTGGGAGAACTTGGGAGAATTTAGCAGAGGTGGGGGGGGGGAGAAAGGGAGGGAGGGAAGAAGGGAGAGAGAGATTGAGAGAGAGGAAAAGAGAAAAGAAAAGGAGAGAAGAGAAGAGAAAAAGAAAAAAGAAGAAAAGAAAGAAAGAAACAGCAGTTTCATAATGAGACCGGACATCCTCGGGCTTTTATCAAATGAGTTTTGTTTACCAAAGAGGAGGATTCATATTTTAAGCATAAGTACTTCTATTCATCATACATCCCACAGGAACAAAAGGCTCCTGAAATGTGTTTTAATAATAAATATTTTCATGTGGCTCCATTCCCCACATTGTGCCACTTATCCATTCAGTGGAATAATAATGCTTGCCTTGTTGAGCTGTGAACAGATTCCTCAAGCTTGTCTCCAGTTGTGTGCTTGCTAATTTATCTCTGTCAGGTGATCTGAGGGGAGAGTCCTGGTTTCAAATGCCATCTCCAAACACAGTGCCCCCGGGAAGCCACAGGGATCTACCCAGGAAGGCATATTTGAAGGATGTTTAAAACGTATAAAGGTCTGGCTTGATTTAGATGCTCACCTCATATTAAATGCTACTTTTGTGTCTTGCAAATAATGGGATGGAAGTGATCTAAGGAAATTTCACTCTCCCCAGGACCCACACTCCTCTTCAACCATATTTATTAATGCTTCATATTTAGCATTTATTAAAGTGTTTTAAAATAGTAAACCAAAAAGATCATTCTGGCAATTAATTGAAGGTTTGGACAGCAGGTAATTATTATTCCCAGGTTGATACCACTGTTTTTCTTATTCACATTTAGCTGTAGGCAAAACAGTGGCATCAGCAAATCTTCACTTTTAAAGTCACACAGCCCTTCTCAGGGCTTATCTCTCCTATTTTATGTTTTCTAGGCTTTATTTTATTACCTGCTGATCTCTGGCCTTGCTAGTTCTGCCTTCTTTAGTGACGATTTACTTCTAATTAAAGAGAGCCAAATGCATTTCTTTCCTCAGGTCTTTGTATTTTTGCTGTAGATACAAGAACTCCTCTCTTGGATAAGATTTCCACACATGAGTGAGACTACCTATAATAGTGACAGGGTAGATGTTAAAAGACACTAGAAATTATTATATAGTTCAGGAGATAATGGTTTACCAAGCACAGTTTATATCATCTGTGAGTACTGATCTGTACATCAGAGAAGGAATTACAAATGGGACTGAGATAGCTATATATTGAGGAACATGTACACACACACACACATGCACACGCACACGCATATGCACACACACACACCCTATATAAGAGGTAAAAGCCCGAGATGAGCCTTTAGCAGAGCCCAAAAAGCCACAGGCTGTTTCCTATTTACTTCTGCCTTTGCCTTTTACCCAAAGGGTATAAATAAAACTCAATGTTTTCTTTGTTATTTCTTTTGTTATCTTGATGGAAGAGAAGCAGAAAGTAAAGAAAATAAAAGAACGACAGGAATAAGAAAAAAGGGAGATAAAGGGGGTGAAAGTCAAGGCAGGACAGAAATTAGATTTGAACCCAAGCTTGAAGGTTTTTTTTTTTTTTTTCCATAGTGCATGAATCAAATCTGAGACTTTGTACATTTAGGCAAATTCTCTAACAGTGAGCTGTGTGCCCAGCCCCAGAGCCCATCTTTACACTGTAAAAGCTCCTGTTCAGTGACATCATCCTTACCTCCTTACCATTTCATTATATGAAGGAGCTCTAATCCTATCAGAGCACTGAACAAAGCTAAATTAATATAGAACATATGAGCTCTTCCTTCAAACTTTTCACATTGCATATGTTTTTAATGATAGTTTGAATATTGAGCTTTTGAACATCCTCTGTCTAGAGGAAAAAAACCTAAAACTTATGAAGAAATAAAATAATAATTTTCTGATATGGAAATACCAATTTAATTCAGACGATTTCGTTGGTTTTTAAACTCTGGTTAAATGATAAATATGTAACAGGGAGAATTGGAGCCAGTCATTCTCTCTGTTAAGCACAGTCAACAGAGCTGTACTTCTATACCCTGGTAATACCACCTTAACACCATACTTTCCATGTCTTTGGAGGGTGGGAATTTAAGTTAAACTGAGATGAGTCACTGTGACCAAGGCATCTTCCAGATTCACTGTTATAAAAATGAACAGAAATACTGAGATGCTTGTTGATGAACATTTTTTTTTTTGGCTTATGATCTTAAATGATGATGATTCAGAACAGCAAAACTACAATAAAAATCTGTTTTGAATCGGAAAGACTCACCCTCCATTTGAGAATTGGAAGAGAGTTGACACCATAGCACAATCTGGTCAATTCCAACAGCCTTTTTTCTTAAAAATATTAAACAGAATCCAGAAATGAGAATGCTCTGGATATGTACACACACACACACACACACACACACACACACACACACACACCTCCAGCTGAATTCATGAAGAACAGATACACTTGAAGTCCTGATTGGGAGATACACAAGAAATAAAAGAAGGAAGGAAGGGAAAGAAAAGAAGAAAGGATAGAAAAGAGGGGTTAAGCAGGAGTAAGGGAAGAGAAGAAGATATTTCATTCTGGATGACACTTGACATATTTACAAGCTCCACTTTTATAGAAATTCCATCGACTGTACCTGATACATTAAATAAATTGTTTCAGAACAGTTTTAGATTTACAGAAAACTTACAAAAATTGAATAGACCTGTCTCTTTCCTGTGATCCTGAGATCCTGGGGGGAATGCCCCAGTGTGGAGGAATTTGTGGGTGGGGAGGTGGGAGTGGGTGGGTTGGGGGCACATCATCAGAGGAGGAGGTAGGATGGGATAGAGGCTTTCTGGGTGGGGGGAAATGGGGGAAGGGGATAACATCTGAAATATAAATAAAATATCCAATAAAAAATTTGCATAGAGCATTCCCATGTACAGGCTCAGTCACCCCCTCCTGTTATTATTACCATATTTTAGTATAGTGTATTGTTATTAATTAACTAAAAATGAACATTATTATTAATTACTCAGGGTACATGATTTTTTCTTCTATAGTTTTTAATTAATGCTTTTTTTCTTGTCTTGCTTTTTAACTGGAATATGCTATTGTACTGAATATTGGCATCTACATCTGTTTTTATTTGTTACAGTTTATTGCCATTTCTTTCAACTTGGATTTGCCATGATGGGTACATTTGGTGAAGAAAGATAACTTTCTTATTCTATCATTTCAAAAGAACATGATTATTGAAATTAACCATCCTCATTCAGATGAGAGATGTCTCTCCACAGTTTTTCCCTTATACAGTTATTTTATTCTCTCCTCTTAGATTATTTTATTAAATAACCCATCATACACAGTGAAAAGTCGTATACTTCCTCCCTGAAAAACATTTGCATAAGTTATCTTCTATCCAATTCATGCATTATCTACTTATTCTCTCCCATTTGGTTATCAATTAAATCATTGAATTTATATAAATATAATGTAACAGAGTTTGTCAGATAAACTTCTGAGTATTAAATTCTCTTCTATTTTGTGTTTGTGTGTTTGTGTGTGCCTGTTGGTGGTGGGAGAGCAGGCAAGTTGAACACAGTCTGGGCTTTTCTAAATAATGTAGTTTTATCTTACACCTTTCTGTCCTCAGTTTGAGAAGTCATCACATCATCACCTTTCTAAGTATTTGTTACTGCTTTTACTGAAAAATACTGTTAGAATAAGATTGGTGAGTGTACTTATAGCTCATTGAAAGTTGTCAATCCCAGGATCATCTCTTGAACTAGTTATGGATGGGCCACATTTCTTCTTGATCCTTCAGGGAACTTTCCAAATTTTCAGGAACTTTCAGGAACTTTCCAGGTAATGAGGAACATTCCAAAGATTTGAATTTTATCTATAGTATGTGAGCACATCTGTGTGTGTGTGAGCATGTATGTGTAAGAGACTGACAAGGCAGAGTAATGAAAGATTTATATTCCATATGATAAAGTTATATGATATTTTCTCCCTTCTCACTTTTGTGATGAAGTGGCACAATGCTTACATGATAAGATGCAGTGGAGGACTGATACAGTTCTGTGATATGAATCAATGCACCACATAAAATCTGTGTAAGCACCAGTGCTATAATAGCATGACAGTCAATTTGATAGTCAGAGAAGCTTCTACAGAGCTAAAGGGAAAGTAGACAGTATGCTGGGAAATAGTGGACAGTGTGTTATTTTGTCACATACTTCAAAGCAGTTTACTGGTTAAAGTCTGTGAACTGTTCACTTTTGGTACCTTCTATTTAACATCTTTGGCTGCAGTTGGTGGTAAGTGACTGAAACTGTGATGGCAAAGCCATTAATAATAAGGGGCACGGTGTATTGTTATTAATTCTGTCTATAAATGCATGTCTGTGAAAACTCTGTTATTGTTTGTGTCTATGGTAAGCAGTACCTGACCTTATCCTGAGGTCTGATACACTGATTCACTCATACAGGAGTCATCCTAGACAAGTCTCATTGTCTAATCCTGAAATCTTCACTCCAGCAATGGGAAATTTGATTCATTCTAATGCTTATTTTTAATCCCTGTAGATGTAGGATTCAAATACCCTAAGGTTTATACCTGGAAGACATCGAACATAACCCAAAGTGTAGGTAAACTACTAAGTCAAATTTCAGTGCTTTGCAGGTCTTTCTTTCATACCATGTTCTGCATGGAGCCTCATGGTCATATGTTTTGAGGGTTTACCTTTGGAATTATTTCTAAATTCTGAAAGCAAAATCAAATCATGCATGGTGTGTGTGTGTGTGTGTGTGTAGTATGTATGTATGTATGTATGTATGTATGTTGTTTGTAAGTTTGTATGTATGTATGCATATACACATGAAACAGTCTTGCCATTCTTTTTGGCACTAGACATCATCAGATCAAAATATAAAATGTTCCTCACCCTTCTTGCCCTCTATAATAAATAGCTTTGTGCATTGTGTGCTAAATAGTAATCAGAACCACTGTGAATTTTACTGTCTTGCTTCTCACTCATCATTTTTGACATTGGACTTTTCCTCGTTGGTTGCTGTTAGTAATAATATTCATGAGCTCAGAACTTTTTTAAGTTTCCTCTGCATTGGGAATTGTTCCACTGCCATGATTTTTGCTTTTGCTTTTGCTTTTGTGCTTTGTTGCCAGAATATATTATTTACAATTCCTATTTGTATGATAAATAGACATGATAGTCTTATTTTTTTAAAGAAGTTGACCAGGTGATTTAGTCGTAGTATATCTAAGTAGAGATCAGTTTTCCTGTGATTGCACTATTTTTTTCTCATTCTAATGGTAGTTTTTATGTAAATTACCAGAGTATCCTTACAGACACAACCATCTGTTTGGGATGGAATGAAAGCAATTTTATAAGGGAAACTAACCTTAGGAACTCATTCCAATTCCAGGTCAATACTTCTAAAAATTAGTGCTTATAATATTGCTGAAGCTTTTGTGTATTTTGGTTAATGTATCTGAATTGATGCTCTAGAATACTTTCAGGTGGTAGCAAATTAACTTCCTTAAGTACATTGAAGCTGTATCAGGATTTAGGCCTCACACGAGTGTCCATCATCCCAACCTACACTGCTGTTCTCAGTCTGTAGGCGAACAGCAATCTAAGTCCTGCTCTCATAGACCCACAGCCAGTGGTCTTGTTAGTACCCTGCCTTGTCATATCACTTTTCAGCAGTTACATCAGATGAGTCTCCCAAAGCACAGCCATCACTACAGCATACTCCCTGTTGTAAAGTCATATGTATCTTCATCTTCAAAATTCCAATCTCATTGAAATGTAGAGTATGTTTGTTCCCTGCCCTTTTTATCACCTCCTCTGAGGTTGGCTTTTGCATTTATCCACACTCTTGTGATGAAGAATCACTTCCTGCTTCAGCTAAACCTCCCCTCTTTGAAGCATAGTTTACGCCTCACTCTCCCCTGCAAGCATATTTACTGCTTTAGGCTCATTGACCCCCTCTGTGTCCTTTTCCAACAAACAGACTCAGACTGTTTACTTGTTATGGCAGATAAACATCTAGTGATAGCCTATGTACTTGTAATGCCATGCTTGTGTAGTTAACACATATTCTCTTAGAAAGTGTTTTCTTTTATTCTTTATGCATCAATACTCCTTGCTCAGGCATTTTGTTGCAAGTTCAATGCATTTTAAGTCTTGATCTTCACATTGCCTTGTGCAGGGGTGAGAGAAAGGCACTCAGCTGAGATAGCCTATAATTAAAAAGCAATTGACTTGCAAGTGCACATTTTCATATTAGTAAATATCATTGCTTTGGCTTTCTTGTGCTTTGGCCTGTCAATTTCCTATTGTAGTTGAAAAAGTTTTTGTTGGGAAAAATGTCAGAGCATTAAAGATCATCTTGGTCAGATATTTTTATAAAGATGCCTAAACTAGGGTATAATGTGTCTCTGTATGTGGAAGTTTGGAATTTCCCCCCTTTCACTTCATTTAGTGAAAAGGCTATGAAGTTTGAATCTGTAGGTGGGTTCCAGACTCTGCCTGAAAAAGTGAATTTTTTATCTGTGTTGTCACACACAGTGCTATCAACCTGAATGTTAGAATCACAATGAAATGTGTATGTGGTCCTTCTGGTTAAAATTTAAAGTATGTCATTCCAGGATGGAATCTTTATAGCACCAGATTGTAGAAAGGCAAATATTATGACAGACACTACAAGTTAATACGGACCATTCAATCTATGTAGGCTTTGCACTTTGCACATGAGCATGTGAAACAAAAATCCAGTTACCTTGTGTGGTTGGAGGTAGGTGGTCCCATTCAGAAACCAGTCAGTGTAGTTAAGTACTAGACTCAGCTTTTCTGCCATCCAGGGTACTTCTGCTCACATTTATCATGAGTGATACTTTAGTGCCATGTGTTCTGATCCTGTTCCACCTGAACAGCTGGTAAGGTTTTCTGTAACTGCTGCTTCTGTACTAATGGTCTCAATTGATGTTCCAAAAGCTTTTGTTGTTGAAATGAATCACATTTGAATATTAGAATAAGCATCATAATTTATAAAAAGCAAAAATGAGAGAAAAACATTTAAACTAACAGAATGAGCTACAGTACAGTTGTTGAACATCCTCTCACCTCACAAATGCAATTCAGAATAAAACTATAAAAGGAGAGATATTTCCAAGGCTATGTATAGTTTTGTTACTTAAAAAACTTCATGATTTAATTGTGCAACATGTATCAGGAATGCATTTGACAAAGCTGTTTTTAGAGTGCTTTATAAAGAGTTTCTTGATAGAAATAAACATTATTTCTGAGTAAGTAGAGATACTATGTCATAGAGAAGAAAATAAAAATAATATTACACTTTACTATAATGGAAGCCATAAAAACTATAGCTACTGGGACCAAAGTTTTTCTTGGATGACTTTAAATTTGAACTATCTCTCTCATCTACATAGGTAAAAAAAGTAACCCATGCTTCAATATTTATTAATATTTAACATTTTCAGTTCATGTCTCTGCATTTTGTGAACATCTCACTATAACTCCTTACTGTCCTGTCAGTTTCTGATATGTGCTAAAAGTGATTCTTTCCTCTAGCCTTGCTTGTCATTCCCGATATTTACTAATGCAGTCACAGGGATGAAATACAGATTGAGAGATTATCTCTCCTTTTATATGCCATTATTTTAATTCAAAGAATAATGAATTCATAGGTTACATCAATTCAGCATAAAAGTGGATAATCTTTTTACTCCCTCTAAATGAGAATGGAATTTGTGTGTACATGTATCTAATTTTCTAAATCCTATTTAACATAAGTAAGGAATATAACACATCAGTGTGTCGGAGATGAAGACTAAACTGTCACCTATAATTCTTTACTCAGTTCTTGATACTTTCATTTAAACCATTGTTCATGGTCTGAATATATGTGGATACCCATGATGTTTATGTTCAAGTAGTTACCCATGTGATGGTATGAAAATATGGGAGTTCTGAGAGGTGACTGGGATACAAGGGAAGCGCTCTCATGAATGGAGTTAGTGCCTTTGCCAATGAGGCAATAGAGAGCTGATTGTCTTTTTTCCAAGTGATGACACAGTGCAAGGCATGACTCTGTGAACCAAGAAGCTAGAACTCAGGATGCAAGGAATCTTTGGGCTTCTTGATCATCATTTTTCTAGCCTTCAGGGCTAGACCAAATAAATATTTTTTGTTTAAAACCACGCTATTTGTGTGTTGTTTGTTTGTTAATTTACAACAGGCTACAGCAGTATTGGCAGTCAAATGTTTTTAGCCAATAATTAAAATCCGTTAGTAAGAATTATTATGGCAATCAAGGAAATGAGCAAAGGGAACAGTTAAGGATGTGTACTTGGGAGGCATGATAGGCACATTACACCACCAAATACAAATCCTGTTTCCACTATGCACTGCTTTTGAGAATTCAGACCAATAAATAAGAACTTCCAACTTTAATTTCCCCCTTACTAGAAAACAAGAATGTCTACTTCAACATATAAATGAGGTCACAAACAAGAGTTGCCATTGGAGGCACACACAATGAAGTTGACATTCTTTATCTCAAACTATTCATCCAATTAATCTCCAATAAATACAAAATCTAAGTTATATAGAACCCATGCTCTCTCTTTCCTTGGTTAGTTCCAATTAATTTATATACAAAATTATTTTTCAAAGATTACCTTTTTAAACTTTGGAAATTATAACAGTATCTAAAAATGTAAAAAAGTGTTATGAATGTAGTTTTGAAATGGTAGAATGAGTTTTGAAATAATCTCATCAGAAGCCCAGCGGTTCTGTGCATCTTTTCTGTATCTTAAGCTTCCTCCCATGAAATACTGCCCTGACTTTATTTGCAGTGTCAAACTCTGTTTTACATTCTTGTCTAGTTTTACGTGTATGTATTTGCGTTAGTGTATTTCATTCAGGCAACACTCCTGTGAGTGTGACTTTTCCTTCTTGTGTCTCTGACATCAAGTATATTATTCACTTCAGTCACCACATGTTATTTCTTTACATAGGTTTGTCACATATTTTTCTTCTTTACTAAACTGAAATTGATTACATCCTGTTTGGGATTACATCAGCATTGCTGCTATGACCATTAAATGCATAACTTGAATCAATTGTGATTTTATTTATTTATTGTTTTAAAAAAGTGTTCTATTCTAATGCTATAAACTTTGTCTTTTTATGTCTTCTCAGTTGTTTTTCATTGCCTAGTAATTATCTCGCTGTGAATTATTTGTATACAGAGAAGTTGTCTCCAGAGATATTATTGGGACTTCTATTGTCCCCATGTTTTCATGTAAATCATCACAATTTCCTAACTATTCTGTAATTTTATTTCTTAAAATGAATTAAATATCTACAACTATGCCCAATGTTGGGACCTGACATTTTTTTTTCTAGTTTCTCCATTACTATCGTGTCTTTCTGTAGCCACGGTGCCCAATGAAGCCTGTCTCCATCTTTACTTTACTCTGAATAAATGTTAACTTCACTGTAAAATCGCAGTTGGGATTTTAAAATTTTTATTGGCCATAAAACCCATTAGAGACAATGATATATCACAATCTCAAGTCTTTTTCTTTCTCAGAAGCATGTGTGTCATTTCTCTCACAGTTTAATACATTTTCAGAAGTGTCTTATGAATCTGTACTTAGCTTATACTTTGAGATTTGAAATCATGCATGGTTCTCTAAGTGACATCTATAATTTTAGCTTTTAAAACATGGAAATACCCTTATTTTAGTCTTCACAATCAATTCATAAATGCCATGGCTGATTAAATTTTAAAATCCATAATTGTATCACTTATCACTAACAACTTCTTTACTCATCTCCAGTTTCTATCTCTGTTTTATTGTTTAATGTGCTGGTTATGATTGTTAAAATGTTACAGAGCTGTGGTTATGGAGGGCAAGCTTTGTCACTCAGTTTACAGGAAACTTGGACTGATTCCATGAAAGAGAGATAGTTTCCTGCATGTGTGTGTGTTGACAGAAACAGCATACCTCACTATCTACAGGTTCATCTACTTGGAATCACTTATTTGCAATTTCAAAATCCTTATGTTTTGTGTTTTCTGTCACCATTTCTAGGTATGCTGCTAGTCATAGGAAATACCTCTGTATTTCTATGTTCTGTCTTTTTGTATGTAGTAGTTAGATATATCAATCAGGAGTGATGTTGGCAGTTTCATTAACAAACATTACAACACACACACTGTTTTATGATAATCTAAAATTTGAGAATCATACCTGAGGATAAAAAAATAAGTGAAATTGTAGAACATTCCTGTCAAGTAAAGCATCCTTGATTGCTTATGGTTCTTTTTCTGTTCATTCTTTACATTTTATTTTAAATTTCATAATTTCTGCTTTTCTTTTTTATTCTTTTCCTTCATGTCCTTGACACTGTCATACTAATGTCTTTAAATTCATTCTTGCCTTATAACAATTCAATTTACAATAAAAGTGTTTACATTGTGAGGTATTTTTAAATATTATTAAAGTATATCACACAGGTTTTAATGTATAATACTATTGTTACTTGAAAATATTTTCTTAACTCTCTTTGCTGTCTTTGTTTTGTCCACTGATTATTTAGAAAAGTAGTTAATGTCTGTGTGCATGGTGTCTGTGTACTGGTGCTTCAGTTACTGAATATACTATTATTGTCAAAAAATATAATGTCCTGATTTTAATCTAAGAAGTTTACTGAAGACTTCAGCATTAATCAGCATTTCATCTTCAATTTAAGATGCGGAAAACAGCATGGCTAATCTCCTAATATAGCAACTCCTGGAGAATAAAGTCTGAATCTGAATGTGGGCTATTATCACCCCTTAGCTACAGGAGATAGAAATGTCTCCTGTCAGTCACATAAAGTATGTGCTCGCAGGTGTAGATCCTAAAGTGTCCAGGACAGCAGTCTCTGCATTGCTTTTCTTTAATACTCAAGAATGATTGCAAGGCATTGGCAGGAAGAGACCCTAAGTCCTTTAAAAAGCCTCTTCCCATCAGCTCTTTTTGCCTGTAAACCTATGATTGTAGTTAAATTATATCTCCTCAAGGGAACAAGACTTAAACGTCAAATTGGAGAGTCTCTTTATGAATGATAAGAGTACCACCAGAGACAGAAAAAAGAGTGGACAAATCTTTCTTTAGTACCTTTGTAACGAACATGGTTGTGTTGACATTATGATGTTGGAATCTAGCCTCCAAAAATATGAACAAGTATATTGATGTTGTTTTAGACCACCCAATTAGTGGTACTTTTTAGGAGAAACTTCAGAAGCTACAACCTTCTATGTGCCTGGATCGTTCTTACTCACCAGGCTTTCCTGACTCTCCCTGGATTATCCTACCTCTTTTTTTTTCTGATCTCTTAATATTTTATAGGCTAAAATTTGTTGATAATTTTTTTCTACCTGCTTACATTCCCTCACTTGGTGAGTTTATCTAATCATGACTAAATCAACTCATACTCACAGAAATTTCATAGATGTGCATTTCCAATATGGCGCACATGGGCCTGTAGTTCCCTGTGCAATAGATAGCTGTCAACTTCCCTTAGATTTCTAGTAGGCATATCAAATTGAATATGATATGCCAACAAGCTATACTCCAAACATAAATTATGTATGCTTCCATTCCCACAGTTTGCTATTTTCTTGATATTTTTCTTGTATGCATATGATTGTTTTAGCTGTATGTATATAACTGAAACATATGAATTCAATGCCCATGAAAGCCAGACAAATTTATTATATACCCTGGAACTGGAATTAGAAACAGCTATGAGCCAACATATGTTGGTGCTAGGAACCAACCTGTGACCTCTGCAAAAACATCAAGTGTTCTTAACTACAGAACCTTTTTCCATCCCCTCTTAGTTGGCTATTTATTCTCAATTGTTATGATCTAATTTGTGTCAACATGCTCACCATAAGAATGTGTGCCTCCTACTCATTGGTGAGTAGCAGGACTCTTATGGGGATAAGGAAGCAATTTCTCATTGTATTTGAGGTTTATTTTACTGGAGAAAATTTTATGCCTGTTATTATGTCTTAGGGTTATTATTGGACTGATAAAATACCATGACCAAAAGAAATTTGAGGAGAGAAGACTGTCTTTCAGCTTTCAAATCCACATCACAGTCCATCATCAAGGGAAGTCAAGGCAGGATCACAAATAGGTCAGAAACCCAAAGGCAGGGATTGATAAGAACACTACTTAATGGCAATCTCCTCATGGCTTGCACAGTTTGTTTTCTTATATAACCTAGGACGACCTGCCTAGGGTTGACACCACTTGCATTGAACTGGGTCATTCCTCAGGAATCATCAATCATCACTTGTCCTGCAGGTGAATATCAAGGAAAGACTTTCTCAATTGTCATTCCCTCTTTGCAGATGATAATAGCTGTGTCAAGTGTGCATGAAAATAGCCAGCACATATTGTAATTCTAGCTAAAAGTTGTTGGCTGGGCACCACCCACCTTAGGATACAATCTGCTATTATTGTTCTGCTAAGTGGTCATGTTATTGATTTTTCTTCTAGATACCTGTGTTTATATTTCAGAGACCAGGGCTGACCTCAACCTTGTTCAGAAAAACTTTATTTGGTAATTCACAGTAATCATTGGAAAGATGCATAGCTAGCTAGAGTGTTGAGAAAAAGTGGGTAAGTGAGTGCCTAGTCCCACATGGGACATCTATATTAATCCCACCATTATCACAATTAGGAAACACTGAGGAAAAGGAAACAGAAAAAATGTAAAAGCCATAGGATAGAGAGGATTGCTGTGCCTTGCTCTATTCTGGACATGATGTGCATATTACAGTTATGATTTTACTTCAGCTCTGATAACCTGCAAAATACTTACACAGATAAGACTAGCAAAACCCTGGCATAGATAGGACAGATGATCTCTAGGCTTCACTCCCCACTGAGTAGATATTGGCAGTAGTGTTTTTTCAGGGGAGGGAGAATTATGCTTTACTGAGAATGTAGAACGTCATGCATTTCTCCTGATTCATTGTCAAGACCCATACCCACACACATATGAGTAGCACTAATTGGGCTTGGTGGTGTTTTAAAAAAATAAAAGGTGTAAATTTGGGAAAAATGTATGGTGGAAGAGTATGAGAGGAGTGGAATGGAAAAATGAGGTGTAGATATTATTATGTTTTGTCATATGCCTACATTAAATTCTCAAAAATGAAGAAAAATTAAAATATAACTCATTTTGTGACAATTCATAGGTTCTATAGGTTGGCACTGTCCAATGATGACCATAGCATCGATGGCTATGGTCTCCACAGTTCCTTCCTGCCTCTTCTTGTGCTCTTTTTTTCAGGCAAGAGACAGAACCTCAGTCCAAAGGAGTTTAGATATGTTACTTCTTAACTTGTAATTTCCCTAACTTTCAGAGGGAAGACTCTGTGAAGTCTCCACTGAAGCTCACAGCCCAGTGAGATTTGCTTTCTCCCCCTTTCCCTGTTTCCTCAGTACCCTAGAGGCTGCCTTTTGATGCAGTCTCATCATAATCCTGTTTCTGAGATGCTAAACACATCTTCTTTCTAGATTTTTCATTGTTCATTTCCAGGACATAAAATGCTTTTCATAGAAAAATGCCAATTGCTTGCTACTTAGCCCTTACTAGTCTTAGTCTGAGTCTCCCATTTTCAATGACGTTTATCTAGTCTGAAGTTTTATAAAGATGGCCTTTTGATACTAACTGAATCAGCCTTTGTTTATATTTTTTGTAGTATTATTTTTAAACCTTCTAACATTCTATTCAGTTAATTTAACTATTTTGGATCATCAACATCCATGATAGACATCTAATGTTCATAAAGTCTTACCCACAGAAACATCTGCATGACTGGCACATAATATGTATTTGATAGTTGTAATTAATGAACCAATTGCTTGATATATTTGCATTTTTGCTAGTCATCTGCACATATAAAGGAGTTGGATTCAGAACTGAAGAAAATAGGATATGGCATGTGGCTCGATCTATCCATAGTAAGTATACTGTAAGCAAGAAGCATGTGGTGCACACATATAATCACAACACTCAGGAGGAAGAGACAGGAGAACTGTGAGTTCAAATCACTGTGAACTACCAAGCAATGTATGCTATACAAATATTTATCTTAAATATATGTATATAATACCTAAATATATGTATTTCTTTAATTAATTACAATGTACTAATCCAAAGTTGAAACTTGATTGGGATATAGGTCAATCTTATAATATAACAATATTTTATTTTTATGAGTAGTTATTATGTTTCAAATACTTTTCAACATGAACAACACATGACTTACTAGAAATGAGACTATTATACATTAAGCACTTACTTCTCTGTGCATGTATATATATACAAACAGAAAACACGTACAGATCTATGTATATTTGCATATGTTATTACAGACATATTAAATCTTTACAGCCAATAACTCTGTAAGGGAGATGTTGCTATCACCAATCTGCTAAATGGATTATTGAAGTTTAAGAATTTAAATAAGCATTAGTAAGGTGGACCAGTGGGCAAAAGCACTTGCTTGATGAACCAAATTTGATCTTCAGAACCCATGTAAATGAAAAGGAGAGCCAATTCCATAAAAATTATCCTCTGATTCCCCCCACCATGATATGCACATTCCTTATCTTTCCTTATCATATACAGTTTAATAATAAATAAGATAAAAATGTAAAGCGTGCTCATTTTCCAAAATCAGAAAAGTCATTACTTGAATATCAGAACTGTTGCTATTTGAAAACCTGTACTCTCTAGCATGAAGTTACAGTGCCTCAGAGGCTTATAAATGAGATGAGAGATAGAAGCAAACTCACAGCCATAACTGTTTTTATTAATATTAAAAGAACTTAACTTTTTTTTTTGCAACAGAAGACAGAAGTCTTGAGTTATAATTTCTGGTTGCTTCATAAGAACTCATAAAGTAGGACCTAAACAGATGTCTAATGGAAAGATAGGTGGAAAGCTTACACTGAGATCATCAAGAAGAGACACACTGGGTGATTGCCATGTGTTATTCTATTGGCTTCTTGGATGTTTAGCAGCAAAATAAAATCTCTGTGAAATAAGGAAAATAGCATTTATCTGAAATGATAGAGTGTTTGAAGATTTATACTGTATTATGTAACTGGGAAGCATGCCATTTAACTCTCATTGTACCAGAAGCACATAGTAAACCCATTTTACAGAAGAGGGAACTGAGGTACAGAATGATCATGACTTCCAAGGAAGTTTATGAAATTTAGTAAGGTTATGAAGCTATTGTCATGATTTAAATGCTAAGTAAGGATTTAAAGTATAGGCTGGTGGTGACATCAGGGACACACAAAATTTCAGATGTCTGTGACATGGCAGGTTGTATCTGTTTTGGTGTTGGTGGTGACCTCCAGTACCAATTCCTCAGCACTGAATTATTATTTGGCTTGTATTATGCAGTTCTTTAAACATTCGTGATAGGAACCTCATTCTCCCCTGTACAGACATGCTATCCAAATTCTTTGAAAAGTATCATCCAAATCTTGCAAATATTTTCTCTAAATGGGTGTTTAACAGTAAGAGATTAGAAAACTGTTTTATTCATAAATACAAAGGAGTAATTTCTCTAAAATTTCTGTGAGTCAAAATGATTATACTTTCTTTATTTTTATTAGCCCAAACTAAAAAAGCACAAACAATTTTATTTAGGTAAGTGTAGGCTTCCTATGGAGTTCCTATCCCCTTAGGGCCCTCGATCCTTCCATAAGAGTCTCCAGGTTCCATCTGATTATGGGTGCCTGCATCGGTCTGAGTAAGCTGCTGGGTGGAGCCTCTCAGAAGACAGCCATGCTAGACTCCTGTCTGCAAGCATAATAGAGTAGCATTAATAGTTTCAGGGATCGATGCTTATGAACTAACCTGGACCTTTGAGGCTCTCAGGGGCTGAAACACCAATCAAAGAGCAAACAGGCTGGACCTAGGCCTCCTATACTCTGATGTAGTATATGTGCAGCTTGACCTTCATGTAAGTCTCAAACAAAGGGGTGAGGCTATCCCAAAAGCTGTTGCTTGTACATGAGATATGTTCTTCTAGCTGGGCTGCCTTTGTCTAACCTCAGTGAGAGATTATATGCCTAGCCTCACTGAGATTTGATGTGCCAGGGTTTCAGGGATACCCATGGAGCCCCCACCTCCTCAGAGGAGAAGGGAAGAGGGAACGGGAGAAGGATTGTGGGAAAGGGGTGACTGGAGGAGGGCAGTGAGCAGGATGTAAAGTGAATAAGTAAAAATAAATAAATAAATAAATACTCCAAAAAGGAGTTGTCAATGATTTAAGGCTTGGGACATTAAATATTAATAGTTTGCAAAATTTATTCCACTTCTGAGCGAGCATCTTTATTGATCTTAAGCATTACAATAAGAGTTGGGGAATAAAAAATGCATGTAGTCAGAGATATTATGTACTTAGGGACACTTAAATTATTGTAGACCTTTTCAGAAGTCATATGGCTTTGTATTAAATGGTACTGTGGTGATAAAATACTGTGGTGAAAAGTTTAACATCAGTGTGGTAGGAAGCACACAACAAAGAAAGAAATGAAACTGGCTACCTAAGTCTTTAAGGATAAAAGTACTGATGAGAAGCAATCTTTTGGTTAGAGAAACCCTACTGTCCTTTGTAAAGAATGTGAGGTTTTGAGGAAATGTGGGGTGGGGAGGAAAAGGCTTTGTTATCACTGCAGTTTGCAAGAGGCTGCATGTTTAATTCTCTCTAACAGTGTTCTATGATCTAATGGTCTTTGCAGTTTTGAATTATATAAAATGTTGAACATGTAGCTGGCAAACTGATTCGGTTCTAGCTTTGTTGAAAAAAATCAAGTACTCTTGGAGTTTATTGAACAGAGATTAAATTTTCTTTTGATGATTTTCAGAAGACAGAATAAGCTAATTTTTGTGGCTTGTCATGCCATCTTCATTTCTTCTTTCTACTCAAGTGGTTTGCAGTGAGCTTAACTCTTGTTCTCAGTATTAATAAAGTAGTCTAATTCACAGAGAAAAATTAAGTAATATTTGGATACACCTTTATCTTGTAAATAGAAGACAGTTTAAGTGTTTCATTTTGTGCTTTATTCTGAACTCTTTCAACAGAAAGAACCACATATTCAAGTCTATTTTCTCCTTTTCTCTACCCAACCCCAGGTCAGAAGTTCAGGGAGTGGAGTTTTCATTTGAGTTTTCTTTATGACTCATGTTCACAATGTTCTCCTATGGGCTCTGCTTTCTGCCTCAAGTCAGGCAAAGAGCTGTTATGGGAACAACAGAGATGAGAGAAAACAAGAAATGAAGGCCCATTTCAGGAGCTGTCACAGACTTTTCCAGGTAAACACTTCTGTCAGTGTAAGCACTAGAAAAGGTCTTCAATGATTTATTTGGAGCTATTCGGTAGGGACCTTATCATGACCTTGTTCCCTGACAAGTTTCACCAACAATTCTTTAGATGCTCACATTCTTGTCAATTCCTTCACCCTTAGCAGTTTCCTATAGGGTCTTTCTATTGAGAGACTCACATCCAGAGCTCAGGCATACTGCTCCAGTTGACAGGCATGAAAAATTGCACAGCAAAAGTGGGTCTTCACCGTCTATAGCCAAGAGTGCTCCAGGGAGCCTCCTGCCCTTCTTCCTAATTTCACTTCTATTTGAAAAATCTTGGAACTTATGTCAGAGCCTCACAATAAGCTGCTGAGTCTTATTCAGGCTGGAGGCACAGGTCTGGCATGTGTATTTGAGCTGCTCAGTTAAGTGTAAAATGACCATTTTCTTTCTGGGCAGCGGCTTTATGTTTGCCTTACTTCTTGGGCTTCTTATTCAGTCAGTGTCAGGCGATGGTCCTACTCTTTGCTACTTTAGGGATTTCACAATTTTTTTTCAAGGTAGTGTTCTGAGCATCTCTGTGAGGAGGACAAAGAATAGCAATAGAGATTGTCTTTTTTTTTTTTTTTTTTTTTTGGAGTAAGTTATGAAACAATTGAGAAATATAATGGGGGCCATGAGGACAAGAGTTAAAACTAAGCCTTTGTAAATAACAGAATGAAGCCTGGGATTCTAGCTTGTTGTTGGTGCTAAGTGGTTGTCTTTAAACCTCGGCTTTGGCTTATACACTGGCTGAATCATTTCTTAGGGACACATAAGGGGGCAAAGTGTCTTCATCTGTTCAAAGAAACAAGGTAGGGAGGACCTCAACTCAGAATCTGAAACTCAGAAAAAATACAAAGGGAAGAGTAAGGGAGGCAGAAGCAGAAGGTCCTTTTGTAAAGAAAGAAGGGACATTATCCTCCATGACATGCTTAACAATATAGGTAATCGAATACCAAATACTGTTACTATAAGGGAGTACACAGAACACGTGACTACGGAGCATTAACTGTAACTCTGTCATGAGACAATAGAACTATGGTGACAGAAGTGGATCTGTGTTATAATTACCCAAATAAACATTAAAATAATATGTACATTCAAAGAATCTTAACTGCAGAGTCCTTCCTTCCTTCCTTCCTTCCTTCCTTCCTTCCTTCCTTCCTTCCTTCCTTCCTCTCGCTCTTTTATTTTGTGAACCAAAGATTTTTATTTGGATAACTTAAAGGAATCCAGCTGAGGGGTTACTTAAAGGAGCAAAAATGACTCACCAGGTTGGAGAGTGTCTTTTCCAAGTGACTTTGGTGGTTTCTGATTCTTTTAAGCAGCTGGCTTGGTCTGTTAGTCTTCTTTACAATTTTTCTTATCTGAGAGTGAATCTCAGCTGTCTGTCTTTATTGCGTACTGGTGCCAAAACACTTTTGGACATATTTTTTGTTACTATGTAGACTGTAGACTTTTCTTTTTCAATTTTTTTTTTTTACTTTTATTTAACTTTTTATTTATTTATTTATTTATTTTATAAATTTCACCTTAGGCACCCCGATTCCACTCATCTCCCTATATTTTGTACCCTCCCTCCATCTTGTAACCCCCTAAAATGAATCTATTTGAGGAAGTTGTAGTGTGTCACAATGTGTACTACAGTATATCTTTTGTTCACACTTCTTTACTTGCCAAATTTTATTGCAATGAGTCTGATTCAAGTCCTTTGGTTTCTGCTTCACTATCACTACTGGATTATTTCTGGGGCTCCTTTTGGATAGCTTGTTGTCGCCCTGTGTCATGGAGATCCCACAGCTTTGGATCTGTAGGACTGGCCCCAACATGTGCTCCAGCAGTTCTTAGATGGAGTAGATGTTGGGTGGGCTAACTCATCATCCTGGATCTGAGCCTGGATGGTGTCTGAGCTGCTCAGCCCATCAGGTCTCCTGCACCAAAGCTTACTCTCCAGCAGTGCTGTAACTAGCTTGCCCAAATCTCAGCTGGCAAGGGACAGAGCCAACTCTTCTTCTCTCATGCCCTCCAGGCTAGCTCAACAGCATCCACACCAGCAGGATCAGCTCTATGATGCTGCCCAGGTGAGGTACAGGACCACTCTCCAGAGTGCTATGGTCAGTGATGAACAGAGTCAGCTCTCCTGCTCTTATAACCCCCGGGGTCAGTTCTCCCACCTGCCCAAGGTGGCAAGGGAGAAGGGGAACAGAAGCATTATTTAAGCAAAAGAGGCTCCAGGTATCCCAAATAATCATAAACAACACAAACACTGCCAGGCCAATGATCCTTTCTAATTTCAGGTTGTACTGTAGAGCCATGGCAATAAAAGCATTATGTTACTGGCACAAAATTATACACATCAATCAATGGAACGAAAGGATGTATTTCTACCTCTAAATACTGAGGTTTTAGTGAAGATGTCAAAAACATATATGGAGAAGACATAATATTTAACAGTTTTTAAAACTGTATATCTATATGCAAAAGAATGAAGCTTAATTTTTTCACTGTTATTACAAATCAATTCCACATGGATCATAGACCTCAATATTAGGTCTGAAACTTCTAGAACAAACAAGAAATATTCTTTTTAGAATATTTAAATTTTGATTGTCTAATTTTGTTTTGTTTTGTTTTGTTTTTTTGTTTGTTTGTTTTTTTGTTTTTCGAGACAGGGTTTCTCTGTGTAGCCCTGGCTGTCCTGGAACTCACTCTGTAGACCAGGCTGGCCTTGAACTCAGAAATCTGCCTGCCTCTGCCTCCCAAGTGCTGGGATTAAAGGAGTGTGCCACCACTGCCCGGCTGATTGTCTAATTTTAAAATGTGTATCTTTCTTTTTTCTAAAATGGTGTTGCTATAGATATCTAAAAGGTAATAGGGACAATAGGAATAGATGATAAGAACGGAGAAATTGAAAAAAATTAAATTAAAAAAAAGTTAGTGCATCTTTTAATTTTAATATGTAATGAAGTATTTAAAACTTGCTGGATTAAAATGTGAATTAGCAAGTGTGGCCACAGTGGTTTGCTGAAATGATAGGGTTTAAATATCATTGAAAATTCTCTCTCTCTTTCTATCTCTCTGTGTGTATTTACATATGTGCACATGAATAGGTATGTGTATGGCATGGAGTATTATGTGAGTCAGAAGACAACCTCTAGTGTCTATTCTCACATCCTGTCTTATTTGAGAAAAGATCTCTAATTGTTCATTGCTGTGTATGCAAGGTCTACAAGATATCAGGGATTATCCTGTCTCTGATTCCCATCTCACCATAGGAACACTGGGATTACAGATGTGCACACTATAACATTCAGCTTTATGTGGATTTGGGCTATCCCATCTCTGGCCTTCAAGCTTGCATAATAAGTGGTTTACCTGATGAGCCATCATTCCATCTTCAGATAATTCTTTTTTGGCATATCCTGTCTTTTTATTCAGTCACTGCCCATGACCATTTTCTTGATGCAAAGACTGAGTCCTTATACTTCAGATAGGGAACATGTGATTCAGTCACAGAGCACTGATGTCTGAGTTTTGTTGTAATGCTTCTTGAATCCCGGTCATTACTCATAGTTCTTTCTGTTAACCAGGTAGTTCTACTGGTCTCAGCCAGTTCTATTTGAGCAAAGATATCTCCTCCATATGGGTCAATGTACACAGAAAGGTTGACACACAGGAAAGACTCAAATTTCACAGGCTCATCTTCTCTACCTGGTTACCTCCATCTCTAGTTACTGTAGGATGCCTCTTATTTATTTTCACATACAATAAACTCATGACTTCAAAGAACAGTACAGATTGGTAAGACCCAATGTATATGCATTCAAACCTCAGGTGGTGTCCTATGTACAGATATACATCAGCACGGCAAAGCACATAATCTCACAGCCCAGAGTAAGTCTCTTACAAAAGTCTCAGGGATAATGGAGGATGGAGCCGCATGCACTTGCAAGTCTTGGCATAGTCTTATGATCTGAGTAGAGTTCTGATGAATCTCTTTACCAATGCTTTGAAACAGAATACAGCTCATCTTTCTCTTAATAAAACAAGCTATTTCATTTAGTTATCTTGCCTTTTTCTTCTTTCCTGCCCATTTGTTTCATGGTCCAGAGTATGACATTTCTGCTTCTTTGCTTGTGGCTCTATTTATGCATCGTTTTTGTTCTCATGTAACTCATGCTGCTTTTTCTTTAAAGACTTTCTGCTTTTCTTTTAACTTCACCTTATGGGTTGTGTAGAATTTTCTCTTCAGACTCTGAATGAGGCCTTGTCATTTAGCCAGCCAGAGTAGTTAATGGTATTTTCTTGTCAGAGTTGTCAGTCACAGGAGGACACTTCATAGCTGCTCATGTCTCTAAATCACCTCCTTTTGGTCAGATGGCTGTATTCCAGAGCTAAAGAAAACCAGAGATCTTTTCAGAAAGAAAGGTCTATATTTGTATTGTTCTACAAATCAACAATTTCAGAGATATATTTTACAGAAAAGTTTGAAATGTGCCAAGATTTGAAGCTCTCAAAATGTTGTATATCCAAAAAATGGGTCTCAGAAAATCAAAGCTTTCATCTGTGACCTTCAGCCTATGTGAACTTTTTTCTGATTTTGTAGGAACATGGTGGTTCATGTCTAAAATCCCAGCATTTGGAAAGCTTAGGAAGGAGGATAACCTTGAGTAGAGTCTAGCCTGGGCTACACAGTGACACTCTGCTTTATTAAAAACAAAAGAGAGAACGAGAATTTTTCTTTACCTCAGTTTACCATAGAGTGTTTACAATCATGTTTGTCATATCTGAAGCAGTGGCAAACACTGAGTTCACTCGGATTTGCCAGGTTTCTCTGCTTATATTAGTTATCTTTCTTGTTTCTGTGATCAGTCTTGGGCAAGAAGCACCAAAAGGGTGGATTAATCTGTTTTAGCTTCGAGTTTGATCTGTTCAGTCCATCAATGAGGTGAATAGGTGTTGGAAGGTAGTTCCATGATGGCAGGAGTATATTGCTGGGTATTTGCACTTCACATCTTTCTGTAATTGGAAGCAGACAGGAGATTGGAAATGGCATGCTTCATTTAGTGAGGCTCCATCTTTGAAGGTTCCATAACTATCTCAAATATCGGGAAAAGAGATGCTGTTTTAGTTAGAGTTTCAATGTTGTGGAGAGACACCATGACCAAAGCAACTCTTATATAGGAAAGTGTTTAATTGGTGCTGACTTACAGCTTCACAATTTTAGTCTATTATCATCATGGCAGGAAGCATGACAGTATGAAGCCCGACATGGTGCTGGAGAAGAAACTAAGAGTTCTACATCCTGATATACAGGCAGCAAGAGGAGACCGCATGCCACACTAGGCATAGATTGATCATAAGAGACCTTAAATGCTGCCCCCACAGTGACACACTTCCTCCAACAAAGCCACACCTACTCCAATGAGGCCACACCACCAAATAGTGCCATTTTCTATGGCCGAGCATTCAAACATGTAGGTCTATGAAGGCCATTCCAAACACACAACCACAGATAAAAACACTAGATTATAGTGGATATTTCGCTTTCAAAACATAATAGTGCTCAACTAGGGAACTCAAGGTTGAATCCCTTAAAAGAATTCTTTAATGTATATGCTGTTTAAATTATTCTTCTAATTTATGTAGCATTTCTAAAATTCACTGCTCCATTTAATCATTTTTAATTTAATATGCAGTGTCTCATTTATGTATTTTACTGCCAGCATTTCAACATAAATGATTTATTTGCCAAAGAAATGCAAAACATGTTTAATCTCCTCTTCTTTCTCACTGTCATTGACACCTCCTGTGGTGTGGAAGACAGAGGCAGCATTATCACTCGCTTAAATATATTTGAAAGAACAGATGCAAACAATTAGAGTAAAAAGCAGAATGGAGAGCTATACATTTTTAAGATAAAAATGAATTTCTGTAAAAACAACATTATATTTATCTTAATTTAATTAATGTCAACCTGCCTGAGCAATTATATAAGAAAATGCATGAATATTCAAACACACACACACACCTCAATCCTACATATTTTTACTTATGAACATGTTCCAGTTTAGCTTGGTCCTAAGACTCAGTTATTTGAAGATTAAACTGGTCTGGTGCGGAATTCTTTCACACTGTGCTTAGCCTCATTTCTAGTATATTATGGAAATGATCTTCATTCGGATATGACACTGTGAAATAGAAGGTATTGTACCTAATCACAATCAAATTAGCATCAGATCATTTACTGCTGACGCTCTTATTTTTCCTGCCACCATCAGTCAAGTTTCCCTGACGCTTGCTCATGCCTTAACAATTTATATTTCACAGTTGTGGTTTTATGACTGTGAAATACAAGCCCCAAAGCCTAGATCTTGAAGCTAAGTGAGAGATGAACAATCACTTAGATCTGTGCAAGGACTATATTATTTTGTGAGAGAAAATCATGCAAGCATGCAGTTTTGAAGCATGAAGAAGACAAAGGAAATCTGCTCTCAGGAGTGTGGCTTTAAGTTAGGCAGGCACTATAAATATAATGATATTTTCTAAACTGTACATGTTCTAGGCACAAATTTGAAAAATGGCAAATAAGACAGGATTGTTGTGGGAAATATTAGATTGAGGAACTTGGCCTCTCCATTATTGCTGCATAACTTGCCCTGAAAATCTTCCAGGAAACTTGAAGCAGATGATTTCTCTTCTCTGTGGTCTGACAGTCTTACTTGTGTGCTATAGAGATGCTCAACATGGCTTATAGGCGTGTCACTGTTTGCTCCTTTGCTGCTGTGGTGAAACAACATGACAAAAAACAATTTGTGAAGAAAAGATTTATTTCTGCTTACAACTCTCGGGTCATACTCTATCATGAAAGAAAGACAGGAGTTCAAGGCAGGAACTGAAAAAGGGACTGTGGTGGTATGTTACTTAATGGCTTGCTCAGCCTGTCTTCTCATATAACCCAGGGCTACCTGCCCAGGGGTGGCCCTACCCACACTAAGCTGGGCTCTCCCACAGTAATCATGAATCATGAAAATGCCCCACAGACTTGCCTAAAGGCAATCTGACGGAGGCATTTTCTTGATTGAGAATCTTCTTTCCAAATAGTCTAGTTTGTGTCAAGTTGACAAAACTCAACACAGGAAAAGAAGACACCATAACATCTTTTGGGTTATAAATGCAATTTTGTTTTAGATTATTTAAGCATTCTTATTGAGAATGAGTTCATAAATTATCTTGGAGTCCAAGGTAGCAGTGGGTAATTTTCAGCACAATGTAAATACATTGAGTTGCAAATGCAAGCCACAGAAATAATTTCCACATCTTTTCAGTCTCCACACTATGTAAATAAAAATCTATTAATTAAATGGATCTCAATAGTCACTCCCCCCCCCCAATGTGTCTAAAATATAGTTTCAATACAAATTTAAATAGGCTGCAAGATAAATAAATCCTTTTATTCCCTAGGTTGGTTTTGTTCAATGTTTTATCACAGAAGACTCTGCTAATAAGAAAAAACATTCATGTTTGGAGTAAAAATATTTCTTACAAAGAAGAACACCCATATTTATGAGTAAACTCACTTTGAACCAGAACAAACCCAACTGAGGTGTTAGCATGAAAATACTAAAATAGTTACCAAAACATGTGACACTTATTGTGATATGATACTATAAAGATAAAAATTTACACAATGAAAAAATAAATGAGTGGTAGTAATGGTAGCAGATATATTATAAATACAAATATTAATAAGCTTAAAAATTAGAAGTTACCCAAAAGGAAATCTAAGGCAAAGGTGAACTTTTTCAAAACACTATAAGAGTGAGCATTAGTGAAAGGCCTGGTGATGTTGAATAGCTAGATATATAACACTGGCTTATTAGAAAGAAAAAGTAGTAAGGTGGCCAGTAAAATATTTTCAGAAATAAAGGGTTGTTTTTGTAAACCTAACCTCTTTTTTTTTTGCTTTGTATTAAATTTTATTAAAACTTTAAAATGTCCTTTTTAAAATTATTCAATAAGTTATATTTGATTGCTAACTGGCAGAGTGCTATATCTAGTTGTTTTTTTTTTTTTTTTTTTTTTTTTTTTTTTTTTTTTTTTTTTTTTTTAAATTAACCTAACCACTTACTCTGGACTTTTTGATTGGATATTTCAGAATGTTAATGTCTGCACTCACTATTGAAAGCTTAGTTATTGTATCTGCTATTCTCATGATATTATTATTTCACAATATATAATGATTTCATAATCTTACTTTCTGTTTCGTGTGGCTTATCTTTCCTGTGAGCTTATGGATGTGGTTATGTCTTCTCTGTGTAGGATTCGAGTACCAATGGTAGTGCTGACTTCTTGGTGATGGATTCCTTCAGTTTGTGCTTATCCTGGGTAGTTTTTTTTTCTCTTTCAATTTTGATAGTATTATCAGCTATAGTCCTCTGGCTTGGCAACTGTTGTTACTTAAGTTGAATTGAAGTACTTCCATCTCAAGCATTTCTGGACTGGCAGATTTCTGTTGAGAAATATAGTGTAATTCGATGAATTTGTTTTATATATGTTAATTTGTGTTTCAGTCTTAAAGTTTAAATATTCTTTCTTCCTTTCTGTAAACTTAGCATTTTATAAAACTGTAGTTTTTCATAGAGAAATTATTTTCTGGTACTATCTGTGTAGCACTCTAAATAACCCCCATGTCTGGGTAAAAATCTTTCCCCAGATTTTTGAAATTTTCTTTTGTGATTTCAATATCTGTTTTATGTCTTTAAGTTGTACATATTCTCTCCTATGTCAGATAGTCATGAATTTTGTCTTTTATCTTGCCCATTATATTTACACTGTCTAATATTTCATCTTTAACATTTTGTAAGTGTCTTAATTTATGTGTCTCATCTCTAAGCCCTAGAATTGTTTGATCCAATTGAATCAGTCTATAAGTGAGGCTTTTCACTTAGATTTCCATTTTTCTTATAACATTGTATTATTATCTATGTATTTATTTACTTGTCTAATTTTCTTTCTGGGACAGGTTCTCACTATGTACTTCTGGCTGTCTTGGAACTTTTATATAGACCCAGGTGGCCTCAAACTTTGCATTTTTTATCTATGTTTTCTGAATGCTTGTATTAGAGCTGTGCATTATTATTCTCTCTTACTGAGATCCTCATTTCTACAACTTTGGATTTCATCCTTCTGGTTTCCATCTGCACCCAGAGCTGACCTCCCGCCACATTTCTCCATGACCAAATACTGCAGGAAGAGAGCTGGTCCTCTGCCCCCAATCTCTAAGAACCCAGAGGAAGCAGGGCTCCCAGAGCTCTAACCTGGGCAGCATCCTGTCTGCACTTGAGCAGTGAGCAGATTTTGAGCCCCAGTACTTACCCTGGTAGTTACACCCACCCCACAAAGTTCTGATACAACCAAGATAATAGGAAAGACAGGCTCCAGTCTAGCACAGACAGGGCAGCTAGCACTAAGGAGATACAGATGGCAAAAGGCAAGCACAAGAACATAAGCATCAGTAACCCAGGGTACTTGACATCATTATAACCCAGTTCTCTCACACTAAAAAGTCCTGAATTCCCCATATCACCAGGAAAGCAAGATTCAGATTTAAAATCACTTCTAATGATGATGATAGATGACTTTAAGAAGGACATAAATAATACCCTCAAAGAAATTGAGGAGAACACAGATAAACAGGTGAAAGTGCTTAAAGAGGAAACACAAAAATTTCTTAAAGAGTTACAAGAGAACACAACTAAACAGGTGAAGGAATTGAATAAATCCATCCAGGACATAAAAATGGAAGTAGAAACAATCAAGAAATCACAAAGGGAGACTACGCTGGAGATAGAAAACCTAGGAAAGAAATCAGGAGTCATAGACACAAGCATCACCAACAGAATACAAGAGATAGAAGAGAGAATCTCAGGTGCAGAAGATACCACAGAAAATATTGACACAACTGTCAAAGAAAATGCAAAACGCAAAAAGTACTTAACACAAAATATCCAGGAAATCTGGGACACAATGAGGAGACCAACCCTAAGGATAATAGGTATAGATGAGAGTGAAGATTCCCAACTTAAAGGGCCAATAAATATCTTCAACAAAATTATAGAAGAAAATTTCCCTAATCTAAAGAAAGAGTTGCCCATAAACATACAAGAAGCCTATAGAACACCAAATAGACTAGACCAGAAAAGAAATACTTCCCATCACATAATAATCAAAACACCAAGTGCACAAAACAAAGAAAGAATATTAAATGCAGTAAGGGAGAAAAGCCAAGTAACATATAAAGGCAGACCTATCAGAATTACACCAGACTTCTCACCAGATACTATGAAAGCTAGAAGATGCTGGACAGACGTCATACAGACCCTAAGAGAACACAAATGCCTGCCCAGGCTACTATACCCAGCAAAACTCTCAATTATCATAAATGGAGAAATCTAGATATTCCATGACAAAACCAAATTTACACAATATCTTTCCACAAACCCAGCATTACAAAGGATAATAGCAGGAAAGCTCCAATACAAGGAGGGAAATTATACCCTAGAAAGAGCAAGAAATTAACCCTCTTCCAACAAATCCGAAAGAAGATAGCCACACAAAGATAACTTCACCTCTAATAACAAAAATAACAGGAGACAACAACCACTGTTCCTTAATATCTCTTAACATCAATGGACTCAGTTCCCCAATTAAAAGACATAGGCTAATGGACTGGATACATAAACAGGACCCAGCATTTTTCTGCATACAGGAAACCCACCTCAGTGACATAGAGAGACTCTACCTTAGAGTAAAAGGCTGGAAAACAGTTTTTCAAGCAAATGGTCCTAAGAAACAAGCTGGAGTAGCCATTCTAAAATCTCCAGCCCAAGAACACAAAGGGAGGGACTCATGGCTCCACCTGTATAGGTAGTTGAGGGTGGCCTTGCCAGGCATCAGTGGAAGTGGACAGCCTAGGTACCTGAAAGTTTGGATTCCCTAGTGTTGGGGAATTGCAAGAGCAGGGAGGTGGAAATGAGAGGATGGTGGGAGCACACCCTCATAGTAATTGGAGTTGGGGAATGGGGTAAGGGGTTAGGCATCAGTGGAAGTGGAGGCCCTAGGTGCCCAAAAGTTTGGATTTCCTGATGTTGGAAAATTTGAGAGCAGGAAGGCAAAAATGGAAGGATGGTGGGAGCACACCCTCACAGAAACTCCCAGAATTATATGGATTAGACATGACAGAAACAGGCTGCCAAAAGACTAGATTCCAGAATTCAAACAAATAATTATCTTGATACTAAAATTTGTTTTGAGAACTGTATATTGCAGAATACATAGCCTTGGTGTATCTACTCATCAGGCAAGCTGAGCAGACCTGCTCAAATCTCTGATGTCCTGGAATTCCAGCTGGATGCAGTGAAGACACCGTGTCAGAGGCTTATCAATTTACTCTTCCCCCAACCCCTCTTCTAATATCTGAACACCCATAATCAACTTGAAGAAGTTAATGAAGAGTCGGTGCCCCTATTCCCTGGGCTTGGGGACTGAGGTGGTTAATATTGGGCTGTCTTTCTAGGGAAAAGTAGTGGTTTTGTTGGAACAGGGAGGATTAGCTAGGATTTATTGCATACCCATAACCACTGGTAGAAATATGTATAATTGTTATTAAGATGAAGTTATAATTTCTTAAATGGTACAAAATTTACTTTGATTTCAAATTTAAGGTTTTCATTGGTACGAGCTTCTTATTAATATAAAAGTGAGATGAATATTGTTACTATCATAGGCATTGTGACTGTATAACACATTTAGGAATACAAGGCTTAGACTCAGTCCTTCTTTAACTTTTTTAACTTATTTGACATGGTTAGCCTGTGAGTTAAGGACCTATAGCAAACTCATGGCTTTGAGATTATTGTTAGGATGTTTTCTATATTTATTTAGAAATAGCTGAGAGGACTTAACAGACAAAAGTCCAGTTTGCCTTACATAAATAGTTGGTTTTCAAAACATCAGAAATCCACAGAATTGACATAACAAACATTTCTGTATTAATGTTCATTTTGATTAGAGACCTGTCTGCTCCTGACAGCTTCCTGTCTTAGATTCTAAGAAGAAATTGAGCGTCTTTGGTGTTATTCCAATTGTGGTGAGTCAGCCACTAGGCAAGAATTGCCTTTTTCCATCTACAGACAAATCACTGTCCAGAAAAGGACACACTTGCAGAATAGTCGACTGATTATATCTGCCAAGAGCAGAGTAATCAGCCCTTAATAATTCTGCATCACTAGGTCTGTCAGATGATCCTGGACCGGAAGGCTGAAGATCAGATGCTCCAACGTTCTTTAGTATAGGGACTGTCTAGGTGTTCAGTGGTCTCTATAAATTGGCTATATTTTAGAAGCTATGGTTTGTGCTTCCCATATTTTTAGTTAACTCAGTCATTCTGGATTTCTGATGGCTTGAAAACTTATAGTCTCATAGCCAATCCCAGCTATTTACTTTGAGAGAAAAGATTTGAGAGAATGGTTTTCAGCTGACATTCATTCTAAAGCCAAGAAGAAAAAAAAAGCCAGGTTCAGAACTAAGTCTTCCATTTAGGAGAGATGACGAAGGTTCTGCTTAGTCAACAAAATGATGGACTGGGTATTAGGTGTATCTTGTACCTTACTGACATAAATTGGTATAGTTATGCTCTAACTGTATTTTGAGAGAAAAGTTTTATTTTAACAGGAAGGGTGATATGTAGGAGGAGCTAAGATGAGAGGAGTAAAGAGAGGAAGAGTAAGGAGAGGAGGAGGAGAAGGAGAGGAGGAGCTAGGTGATGAGAGAGAAAGAAAGGGGGGGCAGACATAGAGGCAGATGTTCACTAGTCTCCGCCAGTCAAAGATAATTGATATATCTAGGTTGTGTATTAGGTTACACTTCTGATTGATAATGAGCATTACCAAATTTATGAAGCCATTGATTAACATTAAAAAAATTGTATAAAAGCAAAAAGGAGAAGGGGGTATGGGATAGGGGTTTTCTAGGGAGGGGAAATTGCTAATGTTATCTGAGAGCATAGCCAGAGTCTACAAAATTAAAGAAATTTGATGATATAGAAGTGACAACATTTCTCCCTTCCTCACTCTTTTTCCAGGCACTTTTTTTCTTATTTATAAAATCTCAACTGTGTCCTTATTTCCTCCAACCAGTGAGGTGATAAAAAACAGGCCATTCAAGGTCCCTTTTTCCAGGCTTGCTCCTGAAGGTACAGATTTGTTTTGATCACGGTTACTTCAGTAACCTTATAAGAAGAATCTTACTGCCCGAGTCCTTGATGTAAGTGGGCTCCCTAATAGCAAGCATTTACGGTCAGAGGGTTTTTACCTGTAACACTTTAGAGCAACTGAGCCACCTACATATTGAACAAATTCACCAAGAAATTCAACCTTTTCCCTCAGCTTTGTTTTTTTGACAGTCCTCCAAGGTAATGAGAATGATTCTTAACTTTGGGAAACCTACTTTTGATCTATCCCTTTGAATTTTAATACAGTATTTTGTTAAGACTAGTTAGAAATATGACAGTACTTTTAAATCAGTCTAGCCAACAGATAAAGCTATAATCTTGAGTCAGTGAAATATACAGATATTCAATGTTTTTTTTTTTTTTTTAAAAATAAATGAGTATGTAATTTGCTAGTCAGATTCTCACTAATGCTTATATTACTTCTGTAATCAAATATCTGGAAAGAAACACGTTAATGAGGGAAGCATTTGGATTGGCCTTCAGCTTTTAAAGGAAGATAGTCCATAATGGCTGACAAGGCAATCGCAAGGTACAGTTCTGTGATCACATCAAAAGGCTCATTTGGATGGAGAATAACAATGTTTAGAACACGGTTACATCATGATCCTCAGAGAAATGACCTAGAGTCCTAAGAGCAGGCTTGAGATAAATTATCCTAAATATGTTGGCTTTGCCCAACTAAATTTGAAAAATACTTGTAAGTGGAAGAGGGAAGATAAAGTGTGTGTGTGTAGGTAGGTGTTAGGGTGTGTTCATTTATGTTTGGAAGACAGTAAACAATCTCAGATGTCATTCTTTAGTAATCATTCATCTTCTTCTTGTTGTTGTTTTGACATAGCCTCTCACTGGCACAGAATTTACCTGGTAGGTAGGCTGTCTGGCTAGGAAGATTTACCAATTTCTGTCACTTTAGCACTGAAATTATAAGCTCGTTCCATAATGCTCAGCTGAAGATAGAATTCAGACCCTTACATTTTCAAGACACACATTTTTTTTAAAATCAGCTTAGCTATTTTCCACCAAAGCTAATACATATTGTAATGTTCTGTGTGACTAATGGCTGCAACACTGGGCAGTACAAACGTGAAACTAGAATTCTTCTCAGCGTTGCCCTACAGAAAGCTGCTGTATACCAAGTGAAGCTTATGCCTGACATAAATTCTATGTCCAGATGCTGAAATAAAACACTACAGATTAGAAGGCTTGAAATGAAGTTGTTCATTTTTTTTCACAGTTCTGAAAACGGGTCTTAAGATCACAGCACTGGCCCATGGCCCATTTCATTTCTAGTAAAGGCCTCTTCCTAGCTTCAGATCAGTTTCACAAGGTCTTCACAGGGAGAGAGAGAGAGAGAGAGAGAGAGAGAGAGAGAGAGAGAGAGAGAGAGAGAGAGAATGGAAAAGGAAAAGGGAGACAGAATGAATGAAAGAGACAGAGAGACAGACAGACATACAGACAAACACACAGAGGGAGAGTAGAGGAGGAATGGTGGAAGAGAGAGGGAGCATTCTGATTTTTCCTTTTATGAGCACATCAGTTCTTTCAGAGCAGGGCTGCATTCTTATAACCTAATAAATAACTTTGTTGACTTCAAATATAATTACATTAGTACTTTCAATTCTAATCTATGAATCTAGAAAGAGGATACAGTACAGTATCTAGCTTTTACTTAAACTAACCTACATCTTTTAGGCTATTCTATAGTCTTCTTAAAAGCCCAACCTTTTATTTAATTTTTTTGAGGGGGGAAACTTAGTCATTTTTCAACCTGATATGTCATGTTTGGTTGATATCCCTGGGAGGCCTGCCCCTTTCTGAAGGGAAATGGAGGAGGAACAAACCTATGGGGAGAGGGGAGGGGAAGGAGGGACTGAGAGGACGGGAGAGAGGGGATATAATATATAAGACAATTTAATAAAAGAAGAAAGGGGAAAAGAAAGCTCAACTTTCACCATCGCTTTCAAATCTGTGCATACTTATATAGTAGTATCAGATTATTAAAGGTTATCACTTATAGCTTTTGAGTGAATGCATCTACAAATATAGACAATTAGAATTTTAATTAAAATTCTTGAAACATTTTATGGAAAAGTTACATTCCATCACAAAAACCCCATGTCTTTCGTTGTTTAATTTTGCTTTTTTATCTGCTTATTCCCAGTTTCTCCTCTCAGCTGTGATCCTTTGTGGAAACACAATGAGGCAACATCATTGCTTTATTTTAAGTGAGTCTTTTACTGCTCAAATAAAAACACCCATTCTTTCTTCAGATACTAGAATGAATCCTTTATTTTTCTTTTTATTTCATTGAGATTAATATTGATTTTTCTCTTTTCTATTATTTTAAGTCTAATCTATCTTCAAATTAAGAGGTTTTTTTTAAGCTGAAAGCAAGTAATCATAGTGGGACAAAAGCAATTCAGCATGGAGATAAATACTTGAAGCAGATAGTACATATTTTTGGACATAGTCAACATTCAATAAATGTCAGGTTTCTTCCTTGCCATTTCCTGACATAAACAGCATCTTGTAGTGTGTTTTACTATAAAATGCATATTTGGTGTGTGTGTGTGTTGTTTATGTGTTGCATCCCATTGTCTAAGTCCCCTGTATTAGATACCATTTGTTCAATAACAATCAGCAGCTGCTGTAAGTAAGGCACCAGAAGTGATGTTGAGAAATTGCTTCAGTTATGTCAGAAATTTCAGTACTATATGCGTTGTACTCTGCATATGTACAGAGAGAAAATCGCAGACTTTACCACCAGGCAGATAAGGATGAGTTGTATTTAAGACTAAACAAGGCATACTGGAGTGGGGAACATGTTTGGCTAAACCAGAAGACTGTCTTGTAGCTTGTGCTTGTTGCTCTACATTACTGACACCAAGGGAAGCAGCATGCTCAAGAGAGTGATGCAAAGATTTGCAGCAGACCTTGGCACGTTTTCTGGTGACATTTTCTTCCTAGCATCAGTTGTGAGGCTTTACAGACTAAGAAGGTATCTCTTAGTCACTCCCAATGATGTAAAATTTGAGAAAGTTTTAGAAAGAAACCCATTAGGAATAACTTTTACTTCATTTGGAAAACTTTATAGAAATTAGGAATTGTGAGCACAAACAAGGAATCACTGAGGCAGATATCCCTCCCACAATGGATTAGAGTTGAGGACATAAACCCATATACCAGTCATTATCATCCTGTTGCTCCAGACTCCTTTAATAAATTTAAGGGTCAGTCAAAGTTTATTACTACACAGATTTCCTATAAATTCAGGTGCTGTTAAAAATAAGTTTCCTGATCATACTCCAGGACTGCTAATTCAAAGATGCACAGCATCCTAGGGCACTGGTCCCCAAATTTAAACCATGCCAGAACTACTATGGGCCTTGTTAAAGTAAAAAAAAAAAATCTCAGGCTCATCTCCGAATGTGGTTTCATTAGGACTGGGGAATGACCTGCGGATCTACATGTCTAAGAAATTCTCAAGCAGTAGTATTAGATTTACCAAATAAAAAGTTTGGTTAACAGCAAAAAAAAATTTTTAAAGTATACTCATTGAGTTTTATGACGAACTTAAGCCTAGCCACGATTTGAATTTAAATCAATCATGTCTCTTGTTTTGTCTAATATCTAATTGTTTCTTCATCTCTTATCTCAGATCACACTGTGAAAAATGCTGTTCTAGTTAATAAGTATTTGTAGTTCACTGTTAGAACCCATTGCAAGCTTATTTGCAGAAGTTATTTCTAAAGCAACACACAAGTATGTATGTTTTCAGGCACTACACACACACACACACACACACACAGACACACACACAGACACACGCACAGACACACACACAGACACACACACACATACATAGAAGGAGTATCTCAAACTAGAAATTTTGAGATTACTCACTAGAATAACATTTCTTATAGTGTAAGATTAGCAACTAGAAGTGAGAGAACCATGACACCATATATAGGATGAAAAACAAAGGAAATTCAAGAAGTGTAGCTTCATGCTATTTGATGCTGTCTACTTTACAGACATGTAGAACAACAACAGGACTGAGTTATGAAAATCAAAGGGTTTTTTTTGGAGAAAGTGTTTAATGAGTCACTGCCCTAAGAATAGTGAAGGAACATTGGACTCCCAAACCCAAAGTAGGATACAAAGAGTTTTATGAAAAAGAGATGTGAACAGCATAGTAGGGTGAGTTTTGAACTAAAAAGACCTGGTAAGATGGAGTAGTGGAAGTTTATATGAGTTTGGTATCATGACACACACATTTTATATGACCCAGAGTGAGAAGTATGAATGACTTAAAGACACTTTCTTTGAAATTACCTTAGTAATATATGGTATATAGTAGTTAACTGCTTAGTAGTATGATAAATGACAGGCTTATTTCTGAGGCTCCTCTTCCCACTGTCTTATTAGAGCACAGAAAGTTCCAGGAGCCTCTTTAGAAATGATACAGGTAGTACATTTGATGTGGTTTACAGACTGTGAACACAGACTCACCTAAGAGGATCTCGTAGACATCTGAATGCAGAAGCCAAAGGGAACTTTAGATGCCTTGATATGAAAAAAGGAAGGGCAAGCCAAGATTTAAAAACAAACAAAAAATACCAACCAACCAACCAACCAAAAAAAACCCTGCAAGCTAAAGTCAAAGATCACTTAAGAACCTATGAGGATTTAGTAATTGGCATACCCAAGAAGCGTTAACCCAAGATGACCTTGCTAAAATACATTAAAACTTTTGTGGTTCCTCTGATGTCTCCCAACTTGAAAGACTTAAAGAATCACTGATATATATATATATACACACACACACACACACACACTGTGTGTGAATGTGTGTATATGTGTTAAGGTGTGTGTATGTGTGAAGGTGTGTGTGTGTGTGTGTGTATGTGTGTGTGTGTGTGTGTGTGTGTGTTTGGCTGGAGAGGATATTCAGAAGTACCAGTTGGGCAAGGAGAAAAAGAGATCAGGCTTCCCTTCCTTGACTTTGCAGGCTCAAAATGGGACAAAAATTATGTGCTAGTATAGAAACTACTGAAATAAATGAGGGTAAGTTTTCTGTTGAGACTACAGATTAGAAGCCATTGTACTTGAGAACAGCTTATACAAACTTTACTGTGAGTGAAGGTGATTGATCGTGGCTAAGTATTGACTGGTTCATTGAGTTAAATCTATCAGACCCTCAAAGAATTCTTTTAAGTCTCTTGTATATCAAGACTGAGATCGTATAAGATGAACAGTCCTTATATGACAAGTAAGAGAATCATCACTAATATACTCTGTAAGAAGAAATATTGTCTAGGATAACTCTTTGACCTAGTAAATCACTTTGAGCTTCCTACATTATTGCTGCAGGATTGGATATCAACTCTGAATTATGCTGAAATTTTAAAAGTAAAAGTGATCTGATGGTAATTGGTCCCCTGATGAATATTGCTTTTAGTTCGTAATATTTGTGGCAAATTCACCCAGGGCACACACTTAATATCCTAAGTATCTTCTATATGACTCTAAGCTCCATTCCTCAGTGTTTCCCTGTCTCCTGGAGTACCACTCTGAGGACCCAGGATTTTACCTAAGCCTTTATGAGGAACTGCTGTGTATGTGGCATAGGTTTTCAGTAGGCCCACAATTAGGCATTGTGAAAGTTTTCTCTCTTTATGTTCATTTTCTATGATTCACTGCAAAATTTTCTCTAAGTTAACAGTATGCTGCCTTAACTATAGACTGTTCCTAACCTCTGAATCTCATAGATCCAACAGAAATTTCCAACATAGTGCACACTGTGGAAGATACAGATTAAAATGCTAAGTTTGCCTAGTTTATTTAGTTAAAATCAAAGTCTTGCCACACCAATATATCAACAACTAAGTCAAATCTCTACATTAGTTCCCAGCAGTAATCCGGTAAATTTAAATGAGTATTCCTAGATAGCAAACAGCATTTTGCATATGCTAGAATCTATTTGGAATCAAACTTATTCTACCCTGAAAATGGGATTCATCAAGACGTATAACATTGCCAAGGGTAATAATGTTACTGGCCACTAAACCCAATGACACGAACACAGGCAACTACATGAACTGTTTATGTGCTTTCTCACAAGAAGAGTTGTATAAATTTCAACAGGACACAGGATAGAGAGATGTAGAAAATTGACAAAAACTAATTGTTAAAGAGGAAAGCTAGAGATGAAAAATAAAGTAGTGCTGTTCCAAGTTCCCGGCACACACCAGATGCTGGATTAATCTCCAGAAAGAGAGAAAAAGACAGGCAGAAAGACAGAGAGGAAAGCTCTTCAAGAAAAAAAAAAAAAGATAGATGCCGAGTGTAATAATTAAAAAACAATCCATGCTATCACTGTCTAGGCACCAGCTGGTGGTCTTGGTTTGTTCCCAAGCAGGTACTAAATCTGAGACTGCATGTTTTCCCTTGCCAAGGCCTTTCTAGATCTTCAAGATAGCTCTCTCTTCCCCTGCTCAGTACTCCCACATTTCCGCATTTAGCTGGGGTACACACTCATAAACCCATGCTCTGCCATGGTTACCTTTTCCCAGAACTCAGTTGAATTGCTTCAAGATGGAGAACACCAGATAATCTTAGTTTAGAATCAATAGATAACACAGTTGCTGGGCATGGAGTCTAGCATCCTAAATTCACCAACTATTCTATGGTAGAAATCTTCCATTTGCAGATCAGGGTGAATTCCGCCACCAGAATTAACAGTCACCGGCCTACGTCTTGGTTGACTTGCTCCCACAGTCCAAAAGAAAGTCCCCTCATCCTGCCCTCCCTCTTCCTCTCTCGGCCTGGAAGGTCGGCCTCCCCCTCACTCCGTGATTGGCTTCTTGTTGCCTTTATTATTTAATCAATTAGGGGAAAATTCTGCTACAAATAGAATCCACTAGAAGAGGCTTTATGATTGAGAGAATTCAGAGATGTAGCTAGAGTTAAAAATACTTGTTGCTTTTTCTGCAGATCCAAGTTCAGTTCCCAGCACTCCAATAAGGCAGCTCACAACCTCCTGTGACTCCAGCTCACGGGGAGTTAACTTCTTCTAACTTGCATGGTACCTGCACACATGTGGTGCACATATATACACTCAGGCACACCTATCCACATAAAATAAGTACTACATCTTTTTTTAAAAAGAATTATTTTAAGCTATTTCAAAATAAAAAATTAAAGTTTGGTATTGTTGAAAGAGAATGAAATAGTGGTTTTCAGACTCTGGAAGATAGTGGGAGAGGAGGGTAAAAGAGGGGTGGATGAGGAGGATGGGGTGCAGCTGGGTAGAAAAACTAACTTCTTTTGTTCTGCTACAATGTCTGGATAACTACAGTTGACAATAACAAATTGAATGCTACAAAATAGCTAGAACTGAGGATTTTGAAAGTTTCAACACAAATAAATTGTGTGTCTCTTGGATATAAATCACTTTTCCACAATGCACACATCATATATTGCAAACTACACGAGGCAATATTTGGAACCCTTAATATATTTTAAAAAATAAGAATGTATTAGAAAGGGGGTTGTAAAATTTTAATACCTTGAAAACAATAAAATGATTCCATTAATATATTGTAGCTGCAAAATTCAACAAGCAACCCAATGAAACATGAAATTACAGCTCCAAGCTCACAATGGCTCAATTTAGAGAAAAGACAAAACTCTCAGTGCTAATGTGCTGTTTCCTGTGATATTTCATACTCTGAAATGCTAACAAAGAATCATAGTATCTTATATTTGAGCCACACTGCTGTCTTCAACATCAGAGATGTCATCTCTCTTTTACTTAAGATGCATGTGTTACTTAATATTGTTCTGTTCTATCAACCTTCTAAGGAAGGTTATGAAGATTAAACATTTTATTAAAAACAAGCATTACTGGCAAATGGACAGAACTAGAAAATATTATCCTGAGTGAGGTAATCCAGCACAAAAGAACACACATGGTATGTACTCACTGATAAGTGGATAATAGGAAAAAAGATCAAAATACCCATGATGCAACTCACAAACCATATGAAGCTCAAGAAAAAGGAAGATCAAAGTGTGGATGCTACAGCCCAACTTAGAAGGGGAAAGAAAATAATCATAGGAGTTAGACGGTGGGAGAGACCTGGGAGGGAGATAGGAGGGAAAAGGAAAACGGGGGCAGGATAAGGTGTGGGAGGAGACTGGGGAGAAATACAGAGGGTCATGAAATTGAAAGAAATTGTGTACCAGTGGAGGACGGGGACCTGGGGGTAGCCATTTGAAAGTACCAGACACCAGGAAAGCAAGAGGCTACCAGGTCTTGATGGGATGGCATTAGCTGAAATATCCAATAAAGAGGAGAGAGAACCTGGTAAAGACCATATCCAGAGGTTAGGCACAGGTGAGGGATGGAGCCACACATGCTTCTCAAAATTTTGACCCAGTATTTCTTCTATCTAATGGAAATCCAGAGACAAAGAGTGGAGCAGAGACTGAAGGAAAGGCCATTCAGAGCCTGCCCAACCTAGGGATCCATCATATCTGCAGACACCAAACCCAGACACTATTTTTGATGCCAAGAAGTGCTTGCTGACAGGAACCTGGTATGGCTGAGTCTGAGAAGCTCTGCCAGAACCTGATCAATACAGATGCAGATGCTTGGGAATTCTTGCAGTCAACTATTGGACTGAGCAAGAAAACTCCAATGGAGGAATTAGGAGAAGGACTAAAGGAGCTGAAGGTGTTTGCAACCCCATAGGAAGAGCAACAATATGAATTAACCAGACCCGCTCCCCCCAGAGCTCCCAGGGACAAAACCACCATCCAAAGGGTACATATGAAAGGACCCATGGCACCAGCTGCATATATAACAGAGAATTCCCTTATCAATTCCTGGCATCAATGGGAGGAGAGGCCCTTGGTCCTGTGGAGGCTTTCCCACAGCAAAAGGGTATACTAGGGCAGTGAGGCTGGAGTAGGTATGTGGGGTAGGCGCCCCCTCATAGAAGCAGGGGGAGGGGACAGTATATGGGGTTCGGGGAGGGGAAACTGGGAATGGGGACAACATTTGAAATGTAAATAAATAGAATAACCAAATTTTAAAAAAACAGGCCTTCTTTTTTAAAGGTTTTTATTTAATGTGTTTGACCCACAGAGGACAGAAGATGGTGTCAGATCTCTTTTTCAGCTGCTTTATTTGGGTGCTGGGATTAAAATTCTGTTCCTGTCACAGAGCAGTAAGTGCTCTGAACTGATGAACCATCTCTCCAACCTCAAGATTAAAATTTTCTAACATTACATGTTTATCACCTATAGTTCACTAAAAATAACTGTCTCTTACCATTGCTTGGCTTTTGTAAATAAAAGATTGTAATGGTTTTTAAGAAAATTACAATTTTCTAGGCCTCTAACTATATTTACCCAATTCCAAAACTTCTGGTACTGTTTGGATCATAAATTAATGTTCCTGCTTCAGGGAACTCTTTCTCCTCTCTGGATCAAATCTCCTCCTCACTCTAACTGGCCCCATCCCCAGTACTCACTTCTTGCTGCTTCCTTCCCAGTGGAGGTGCTGCTTCCTCAAGAGTCATTTTCTTAGACATCTTGATTAAAGTTTATTCCTGTCATAAGCTTTAAGTCACAGCACTTTTCATCTGTTTCTATAACATTTTCATTTGCTGAACAAAATGTACTTGGAACTTACTATAATTAAGATTGTGACAGCCCCTGCTCCAGTTGTTGGGGACCCACATGAAGACTGAGCGACACATTTGCCACATATGTGCTTTTGGCCTCAGTCCAGCCTGTGTATGCTCTTTGGTTCACGGCTCAGTCTCTGAGAGCTCTCACAGGTTCAGGTTAGTTGGTCCTCTTTTAGAGTTCCTATCCCCCTTGCGGCCATCAATCCTTTCCCCAACTCTTCTGTAAGAGTACTAAACTCTGTCCAGTGTTTGGCTCTGAAAATCTGCATCTTTTTTCAGTCAACTGCATGGTAGAACCCCTCAGAGGACAGTTATGTTAGGCTTCTTCTGCAAGCCTAAGAAAGTAGACTTGATATGCCAAGGAATGAAGGGATAACCAAGGGAAGCTCACCTCCTGTTCAGAGGAGAAGAGGAGGAGGGATGGGGAGAGGGAATTTATGAAGGGGTGACTGGGAGGAGTGGCAGCAACTGGGATGTAAAAAAATATATATTAAAAGGCAGAAGGAAGGGATTAAATGTCATAAAACATGTCAAAACAGAATAGCTACAAATAACTATGTTTTAGTTTTTATGGCTTCATCTAAACCCTTTGTTTAACATTTGTTTAGTTATTTATTTGTTTACTCACTAGTGCTGGTAGTAGAACTCCAGGTCTTGAGCTCATACATCAAACTATACTTCTGACCTTGAACTCAAACCTCGTATTTATTTAATTCACATGAGCACCTTTTGTACTGCTGTTTCTTTTAATGTTCAAAAACTCAGAGCTGGAAGTAAACTGCAGGACTACCTTTGTATATGTCTTACTCTCATGGATCTCACAAGACCTAAGGCGTATGTTAATCTGACCCTGTCTTTATTGTGAGTTAAACCTGAAATAGAGCAATTTTCCTGAAATAGTGCAAACCTGAAATAGTGCAAATTATAATGATATCAGTCTAGCACAAAATAGCAGTACCTACTGATTCTTGTCTTTCACATTTTGTTGCTGTTGTTTGTGGGGAACAAAACTGGAGAGTAGATGTTCTTTTTTTTCCATTATTGATTTTTCTGCACTTTTGTTATTTTGGATCAGGTAAATGCTGGTTTCTTTTGTGAGTTTACAGAAAGGACATATCAAACAGAGATTTACAACTCCCAAGGAGACCAACTTTAAAGAGAGTATGTCAAGGTGGTGAATAAACAGACTAGTATGTAATAGGATAAAGTCAGACCTGGTTGTTCCATTTGGTCAGAAAGTTTGATTTTAATGTTTGTAATAGCAGAGGCACAGTACATTTATTTACACTTGAAAACCCTGCTTTTTGTGGTGAACAATGATATAGTAAATGGAGGCTCTGGAATTCTATAGACTTAGGTTTGAATGAGGACTACACATTTTCAAAAGCTGATCATGTTTCTTTTTTTTTTAATGTTATTAAAGTTAAAATACAATTACATAATTTTGCTCTTCTCTTTCCTTTCTCCAAGCTTTCTTATATACCTCATTTTCTCTCTGTAAATTTCATGACCTCTTTATTTTTAATTATTGATATTTACTTTTAAATATATAAACATAGCCTGTTCAGTCCATCAGTGTACTTTATGATATATATATATACAATATGTATATGGAAGTCAGACATATGAAGTAATAAAGGTTAAGCTAATAACTGAAGGACACAGAATACAAAACACACAAATGATAACCTGAGTACCTGAGTGGAGAATGGGCATTTTAAGATAAAAACAAAATTAAATATAAATATAAAAAATATCTAGCTACATACTTTAAGTTCCTTGTTCTCAATATTTTAACTGTTTAACACATAGACAATCTTTTTAAAAATGTGTTTTGTTACCTAAAGATAAGGTGTGGGTAATTAATATTAAGTTTGGTGCAGGGAGATAAATATGGATTATTTTGGATTCTTCTTCATGTAGACATAAAATAAGACTAACATTTCTTGAAGATGTTCTCTTTCTTTTCTTTTTTCTCATTGAATGGTTTTGGCTTTTTTTTTTTTTTTTTTTTGTCAAAAATCGAGTGTTGGTAGGTGTGTGGTTTTATTTCTGTCTCTTTGTTTCTATTCTATTGATTAACCTGTCTGTTTTGATCCCAGTACCTTGTGGTTTTCATTACTACTGCTCTGTAGTACAGCTTGAAATCAGGAATGGTAATGCCTCCAAAAGTTCTTTTAATGTATAGGATTATTTTTGCTAACCTGGGTTTTGTCTGTGTTTGTTTGTTTTCTTGTTTCCTTTTTTTGTTTGTTTTATTTTTCCATATGAAGTAGATAATTGCTTTTTCAAGGTCTGTAAAGAATTCTGTTGGGATTTTGATGGGGATTGCATTGAAACTGTAGATTGCTTTGGGTAAAATGCTCATTGTTTTCTGTGTTAATCCTACTGAGCTATGAACATGGGAGATCCTCCATCTTCTGTCTTTTGCAATTTCTTTCTTTAGAGACTTGAAGTTCTTGTCTACAGATTTTCACTTGCTTGGTTAGAGTTACACCAAGATATTTTATATCATCTGTGGCTATTGTAAAAGGTGTTGTTTCCATAATTTCTTTCTCAGCCCATTTAATGTTTATATAAATAAGGGCTAATGGCTTTCTGAGTTAATTATTTATTCAGCCACTTTTCTGAAGGTGCTTATTAGCTGTTGGAATTCTCTGATAGAATTTCTTCAGTCATTTATATATATGATCATATCATATGGGCATAGGTATACTTTGATCTTTTGTAGGCCTGGCTTTTTGGATAGGTATTATTTAAATTTGGTTTTTGTCATAAAATACCCTGATTTCTAGATCTATGGTGTTTGAAAATTTTGCTGGGTATAGTAATCTGAACTGACATCTATGGTCTATTAGAGTCTGCAAAACATCTATCCAGGCCCTTCTGGCTTTTTGAAAAGTCAGGTGTAGTTCTGATAGGTATGCCTTTATATATAACTTGATCTTTTTTCCTTGAAGCTTTTAATATTTCTTTGTTCTATACATTTAGTGTTTGGGTTATTATATGCCAGGAGGATTTTCTTTTCTGTTCCAATCTATTTGCTGTTCTATAAATTTCTTCTTTAATTATAATAATATCTTTAGTTTGGGGAAATTTTATTCTATCATTTTATTGAAAATATTTTTTGTACCTTGTGTCTGGGAATCTTCTCTTTCTTCTATTTCTATTATTCTTATGTTTGGCCTTTACATATTGTCTCAGATTTCTTGGATTTTTTTTTTTTTTTTTTGGTCATAAACTTTTTAGACTTAACATTTACTTTGAAAAATGCATCAATTCCTTCAACTGTATCTTCCATGCTTGAAATTTTACCATCTCTTGTATGCTGTTGGGTTTGCTTGTATCTGTAGTTCCTCTTATCTCCCTTAGGTTTTACATCTCCAGGATTCACTCAGTTTTTGTTTTCTGTATTGCTTCTACTTCCATTTTCAGAGACCGAATAATTTTATTCATTTCCTTCATCTGTTTGATTGCATTTTTTCTGTATTTCTTATAAATAAACAAGTCAAGGGATTTATTGATTTCCTCTTTAAAGGCCTCTCATCTTTACAAGATTGAATTTACAGTCACCCTCTTGGGCTTTGCATGTATTAGTATATTCAGGGCTTACTGTAGTTGGATAGCTGGGCTCTTGTGTTCTTATGCTGAAATTTAGCTATCTGGTTGTTGCTGACAACAGAGTTCAGGGTTCTGAACACTGCTCATCTCCACTGTGTCTCATGTGGACTTGAATGTTTTGGGGGCCCCAAAGACCTCTTTATAAAGGCATACAGTGTCATAAGCCAGATAATGGAGGTCATGTGACAGTGTGCAGCATACCTCTGCTGGCTGTGCCCCAGATAGACCCAGGGATCAGGGAATTGGTAGGGGAGGAAGCTATTCTGAATGTTTCTGGGGACCCTGCAGGCTTCTTCGTGAAGGGAGACAGGGCACGACTCACCTCTGCTCACTGTTGTTCTCTTATTTCTATTAATGTGCCTGCTAACCAACCTTTCTTTTACTATTCTATCTTGTATTACTTTAAATAGTCTGATATTTTAAACTGCCATTCTTACATTCCTTTAGAAACCAAATATTCCTATGCTCGAGGCTGAAAGAGCAGGGCTGATTTTTGTAACTTACCTGTCATGTTACCCTCTTCTTTTCTGTGTATAAAAGTATTACATTTAGTTTAACACTGAGAGGCAAAAGCTGAAAGCTTGTTGTATCTGAATGAATGCACATGGCATGTTTTTGTCATTTCTATTTTATGGACACATATGATTGCATTGTTTATGAAATACCAGGTGATTTTTCCATATATATATTATGTAATGTTCAAGTAATGGTATTTCTCACAACATTTACCTGAAGTTCCCTCAGTTTACTGTTGGATAACATTTAGAAAGCAAAATCTTGGCAATGAGACCTAGAGAGTAGATTGAACAAGAAGATGGTTTGCAAACATTATCAAAGAAAAACTTCAGTGCAATAATGTCCACATCAGCAGTGCTGTACTTTCCTTGTTTCTTAATCCTTGATTAAGAAGTAAGTGATAGTCACATGGCAAGTGTGGGATAAATAGCACTTCATGCCAGGACAGTGGCATATTTTCCTATATTCTGACATTTTCATGGGGAGAAATTTCATTGATTAATTAAATTGTTACTTGATGTAGTACCAAGTCTTACAAGTTCTCCTCCACCAAGCTTTCCTCCAGCCTAGTGTGAAATGGTTTTGCCGATGACTGGGCATTTGAAATCATTATTTTGTTAAGATGTGGCAATTGTCATACACTCATGTGTAAGTGGTATGTGTTGAAAAATTGTATTTGGTTAAAGATCTTCAGTCTTTTTTATTGGATATTTTATTTACACTTCAGATGCCATCCCCTTTCCCCACCCCCCAACCCCCGCTTAGAAAACCCCTATCCCATGCCCCCTTTTATTTTTTGCATTTATATGCTTTTTTAGAAATGTTAATCAAAGGTTTATAAGTTTGGTAATGCTCAATCAGAGGTGTAACCAACTACCCAACCTAGATATATAAACTATCTTTGACTGGTGGAGATATATGAAGATCTGCCTCCCTGTCTCCCCCCTCTTTCTCTCTCTCATCACCTAGCTTCTCCTCTCCTTCTTCTCCTCCTCTCCTTACTCCTTCTCTTCCTCTCAGTACTCCTCCCACTTTAGCTCCTCCTACATAGCACCCTTCCTGTTAAAATATAACTTTTCTCTCAAAATACATTAGAGCATAATTATGCCAATTTGTACCAGTGAGGTACAAGATAGTCCTAATACCCAGTCCATCATTTTGTTGACTAACCAGAACCTGGTCGGCTATCCTAACTAAAACACTTAGTTCTGAACCTGGCTTTTTCCTTGGCTTTAGAATGAATGTCAGCTGAAAACCATCCACTCAAATCTTTTCTCTCAAGGTAAATAGCCAGGATTGGCTATGAGACTATAAGATTATGAGACTATAAGTTTTCAACCCCGTCAGAAATCCAGAATGACTAAGTTAACTATAATTGTGGGAAGCACAAAGCACAGCTTCTAAAACTTAGCCAATTTATAGAGACCTCTGAACACCTGGACACTCCCTCTACTACAGGACATTGGAGCATCAAATCTTCAGCCTTCTAGACCAGAATCATCTGACAGACCTTAGTGATGCAGAATTATTAAGGGCTGATTACTCTGTTTAGGCAGATATAATCAGTCGACTATTCTGCAAGTGTGTCCTTTTCTGGACAGTAATTTGTCTGTAGATGAAAAGAGGCAATTCTTGCCTAGTGGCTGTCTCCCCACAGCTGGAGTAACTCCAAAGATGCTCAATTTCTTCTTAGAATCCAAGACAGAAAGCTGTCAGGAGCAAACAGGTCTCTAATCAAAATGAACTTTAATATAGAAATGTTTATAACGTCAATTCTGTGGAATTCTGAAGTTTTGAAAACCAACTATCCATGTAAGGTAATCTGGACTGTTGTCTGTTAACTCCTCTCAGCTATTTCTAAAGAAAATATAGAAAACACCCTGACAATAAACTTAAAGCCCTGAATTTGCTATAGTCCCTTAACTCACAGGCTAATCATCTCAAATAAGTTAAAAAAAGTTAAAGAAGGACTGGGTCTAAGCCTTGTATTCCTAAATGTGTTATACAAGCACAATGCCTATGAGAGTATCAATATTCATCTCTCTTCTATATTAATAAGAAACTCATACCAATGAAAACCTTAAATTTGAAGTCAAAGTAAATTTTGTACTATTTAAGAAATTATAACTTCATCTTGATAATAATTATACAGATTTCTACAAATGGGTTATGGCTATGTAATAAATCCTAGCTAATCCTCCTTGTTCCAACAAAACCACTACTTTTCCCTAGAAAGACAGCCCAATATTAACCACCTTAGTCCCCAAGCCCAGGGAATAGGGGCGCTGACTCTTCATTAACTTCTTCAAGTTGCTTAAGGGCATTGAGATATTAGAAGAGGGGTGGGAGGAAGAGTAAATTGATAAGCCTCTGACTCTGTGTCTTCACTGCATCCAGATGGAATTCCAGGACATAGGAGGTTTGGGCAGGTCTGCTCAGTATGCTTGATGAGTAGATACACCAAGGCTGTGTATTCTGCAATATACAATTCTCAAAACAAGTTTTAGTATCAAGATAATTTTTTCTAGAGGGCTGACATTTTATTAAAGATATTGGTTCTAACAACTTTTCTTTTTTTTTCAATTGGTTATAATATTTACATTTCAAATTTTATCCCCTTACCCCATTCCCCTACCACCCAGGAACCCCTTATCCCATCTCCCCTCCTTTTGCTTCTATGAGGGTGTGATTTTCCTGTTTCTATGATGCTGTTTCTGTTAACATAAACTGTCTCCTAAATTTCTAAACCCTTCCCTTTGTGTTATTAAATCACCTTTTTTCTTTCTTTTTTCCCCTTTTTTCTCTTTTTTTCTTTTTTCATCTTTTTTAAAATTAGGTATTATACATACATTTCAGATTTTATTCCCTTACCCCACTTCCTCCCACCACCCAGAAACCTCCTATTTCATCCCCCCTCGTCATGCTTCTGTGAGGCTGTGCCCCCACTTACCCCTGCCCCCACTACCCCCTCCCCACCCTCACATCCCCACCCCCAATTTGTGTTTGTTTTTCATGGAACCAAGAATCTCCTCTCCCACTTATGCCCAACAAGGCCATCCTCCCCTACATATACTGCTGGAATCATGGGTCCCTCCCTATGTGCTCCCAGGCTGGTGGTTTAGACCCTGGGAGGTTCTGGTTGTTTGGTATTGTTGCTTTCCTCCTGGGGTCACAAACCCTTTTTGCTCCTTCAGTCTTCTCTCTAACTTCTCCATTGGGAAACCCTTGGTTGTGTTTTCTTGCATTTCTTTAAGGGCTTCTACCTGTTTACCTGAGTTCTCCTCAAATTCTTTGAGAGTATTGTTTATGTCCTTTTTAAAGTCCTCTATCATCATCATGAGAAGTGATTTTAATTCTGAGTCCTGCTTTTCTGGTGTGATGTGGTGTTCAGGACTTGCTATGGTGAGGAAACTGGGTTCTGGTGATGCCAAGTAACTTTGGTTTCTGTTGTTTACATTCTTACGCTTGCCTTTCACCATTTGGTTAGCTGTAGTGCTACTTGCACTCACTGGTTCTGACTGGAGTCTGCCTTTCCAGTTATCTTGGTTATGTCAGAACTCCTTGGGGTCCGGATGTCTGTATGATCCTGAGCTTTAGCTGTTCTGGATACAGTGGCTTCTCTAGGATATCTCAGGATATGGTGTCTCCACAGTAGTAGACCAGCTAGGTGTTTGCTGCTCTGAGTTTAGTTGCTCCTCTAGGATGCTTCAGGATATGGTGTCCCCTGCTCTGCAGCTCTGGGTCTGTGACTTCTCTAGGATGCCTCCGGATGCAGTTTCCTCAGGGGAGCTGATCAGCTGTGTGACTGCTCCAGCCTCTGGGATCTGGTCAATGGGCCTCTTTCCTGTTTTCTAAAGCTCAGTGTGTGATGCTCTTTCTGTAGAGGTTGACACTTGCATACTGTGTTTCTAAGTTTTCCTTGGCTGAGGACATGAATACAATGGATGGTCTCCCTTTCTATGCAGAGAATTCTTGCATGTCCTTCTTAGTCTATCAGGTACAAAGGCAGCATTACTTAAAAATTATTAAAGTACTTTAAAGTCAATGTGCACATTGGTCTGAATTACAAAAAAACAAAGCAAAAACAATCAGTACTAGCATTCTTACATGCAGCTAATATCACTGCATCTATATTCCAAGACTCTTATTTTGCAGTGCTCTCTCTCCTGTACCTCAATACACATTTCTTCTTCTCCTTCTTTTCCTCCTCCTCCTTCTCCTTCTCTTTCTCCTTCTTCTCCTCCTCCTCCTTTCCTCATCCTCTCCTCTTCCTCTTTCTCCTCTTCTCTTCCTCTTCCTCCTCCTCTCCTCCTCCTCTCTTCCTCCTCCTCCTCTTCCTTCTCCTCTTTCTCCTTTTCCTCTTCCCCCTTCTACTTAAATTTTCTCACACAATATATCCTAACTCAGTTTCCCCTCCCTCCACTTCTCCCAGTTCTTACACTGCAGTTGGAATTGAAAATTTTCCCCTTGAAAAATTACTTCAACTTCCCTGTGTGTCCCTTTAGTTTATTTATTCTATAACGGGCACTTACTCATGTGGCCTTGCATTGTTTGGAGAGTTTTTAAGAGTTGGGCAGGACACAAAATGCTTCAGGACCACACTGACTTTAATTATATATCTCAATTAAGGAAACATTTAGGAAGACAGACTACTTAGGAGACCTCAGACCAAAGCCCAGGTTTCATAGAATACTTAGATAGTCACTGGTAATACTAGTTCTTGCCTATGGTGCTAAATTTCCTAATATATGATTCCCATTCACTGAATAGAAGTGGTTTCCTACTTTTAATTATTTAAAACAATTCTTATTTACACCACATATATTGCAGAGATTGGTCTTGATTCTCTGTCTGTGAGATAAATAGTTTTTATTTGCTTTCATGTTCTGCTGAGTGCTCACCAGAACACTCTTGCTAAATAAATAGTAGTATAAACATATGCTCCTGTAAAATGGAAACTTTTTAAAATTGTTGATTAATGACTTTTAAGCACTTTCAGATAAATATCTGGCATGAAATATTTCTACTTATATATAAATTACCAGCTTTCAACATATGCTGTTCAAAAAGCAATCAGGGGTGCAAATTCAAGTAACTAACTGACCTAAGGAGTTGTTCCATATCCAGCATAATTTGTCCTAAAGGTACCACAAACCTAAGGGGTGTGAAAATTAGCATCTCATTTCAGAAAAGTAAAATGACAGCCACAGGAGAAGACCCCAAGGTGCCTCAGTTCATGAACCAAGGAAACTCATAGCCAGAAAAACACCCTGTCAGAGACTAGTGGGAGGCAGTATTCACCCTGCATGTCTCCATTTCCACACACAGCATAGATTCACTCTTAACTGCTAGAAAAACCTGTGGTGGAATTTATATCAAGAACACGTGTGCATTGAATTACCAGCGGATGATTGTTATTAAATTTTCTGTCCTGTCTTCTCTCATAATGAACATTTAGAAATCATACCATCACTGGTGCCTTGAGCAAGCATTCCTAAATTAGAGAGTTTTCCTCCACCTCCTTTCTTTTGTCCTTCTTTTAATCTTCCCTTCATTTTTCATCTCTCCTTTCTCTCCTTCTCATCCTCCTTTAGTGCTAGTTTTAAAATATACTAACCAAAACAGAAAATATGAAAAGAAAGAGGGGAAATTTTGTTCAGGGAGTAGTGGTGTTGGTGGTGTTTTAACCTTATGAGCTCATTTTAATAACTGAAACTTGCAGTCACATGTGATTCATTGAATAACCTAACATTCTGCTACCTGGGAATCAAAATCTCATCATTGAATACTCCTCTTTGGACTGACACTACATTTTCAAGACACACTAAGAGAAGAATAGTCATTTCTTCTATGGTAATCTTCGTGTCCTGGTAAGTCAGAGAGAGGCTTCATGCACATAACACATAGCACCAGCATATCCAGGACATAGGCAAGCTGTCTGTTTTCTAGTCTCTGCTTTTTTAGCTTTTATTTGCAGCAGAGGGAACTGTGGACAGTAGAGGGAGTGTTGTGATTTTGTTCACAATTCCATTTTTATTTTAAAATTGATCACATATTTTATTTATTTAATTTTCATTACTTTAGTTAATTTTATGAAATTCTAATGTAATTATGACACTTCTTTCCATTTTCCTCTCCAAGCCCTCCAATACACCTGCTTATACACTTCAAACTTATAGCCCTCTTCTTATCATTGTTATTACATGCATATATTAATACACATATATTATTACATATGGTATTAATAGTCAGTACAATGTTATTTGTGGGTGTACTCATCTTTTAATTAGTGCTTTAAGGAAAATGAAAAACAGTTTAATCCAAGTTTTTACAAGTGAAAAGATGAAACTAATGTTTCCAATGAAAAAATGAGGAAATCTTTGACATTCAGTTTTTGTGGAATGTGTCAGAGAGAGTTTGTCCAGACAGCTGGACCCTAGACCCCGTGAAGAGAACTGAGATGCGTGAGAAAATAAAAAAGGCACAGCAAATCAAGAAGTCTGATCAAGCTGGCAAAGATTTTATTGTTCACATGGGTTATATACTCTGAAAACAAGATATCCGGAGAGGTAGGAAAGGAAAGAGGGCTTTGCAGGTGGAGGAAGCTAGCTGCACCTGTGAGGTCTAACTAAGTTATACCTGTTGTTCTCACAAAGCCTTATCATTACCAGGGGTTCTAAAGACATCTATCTAGCAGGATGTTGGCTAAATCTAAAGATCAGGAGGAAGGGTTACTAAGGTGGGTTGCTATGAGGTCTTGTTTGAAGTTCTGAGAACTGACAAGTGAATCATAGAACATAAGCAGAAAGAAGAATAGTAGATAGGAGAGCCAAGGGTGAGTGTTTGCCAAGAGTAAGACCTTGCCATGGCTTCCCACAAGAGTTCCAGTTTTAAAACAGTGACAGGGTTCCAGACTTGCCACTCTATGCCCTCCTAGCCCTGGGGTTACAAGTATAGGTCATTGTGCCTGTTTTTTATGTGAATGCAGGAACTGAAATAAGGCCTTCCTTGCAAGCTGTTTTAAAACTGTGCTATCTCTCTATCTCTAGAGTTTATCCCGATCACATTCAATTCCTAGTGTTAATTTTTGTTTTAGAAGATAAGATTCATGAATTTTGGGAATTGATGTTGTCTAGATAGTGTAGAATATAGGTTTTATTATACAGATAGAAATGAACAAGTCTTATCAAATTGTATTCCTTAATTCAGATAATTGGAATTCAAATACCATTCTTTCTGATATATTCTACACAGTTATTATTATAAGCGAGTAGGAAAACTTTTAAAGTATCTGGTATATAAAAATAGAAAACTTTGGGTGATTCTTTGTGTTCCTTTAGGTGGATGGTCACTGCATAGTTTTTCGTTGAAGTCTTGCAACTCTCTTTCCTGTGATTTCTCAATTTATCAGAATACATTTTTCTATGTACATGTGTTTATGAACATACGTGTGAATATACATGTGACTATATGTGCATGACTTTGGAGGCCAAAGGTTGGCATCAGAGTACATGTGTATGTGGAAGACATTAGTTGACATTAGGGAATATGTATATGTTATGTATAGATACATGTTTGCATGTGAGTTGAGGCCAGAGTTCAATGTCAAGGCTATAAATGTCTGGCTTTCTTCTTAAAAACACTCACTCATTTTGTTTCTCAAGAGTAACTTCTTGCTTCAAACTTTCTTATTGAGAAATCCAGGAAAAGAAATTGTCCACAAATAACTTCTGCTTGCAGCTTGATAAGTTCTTTTCTAAGTATGGAGAGCAAAGAGCTCTGAATGTTTTCTTGGACACCAGGTTAGAAAATATTTTAAGAACAAGCACAAATTAGCATCTTGATATATGATCCTGCCATTACATGTTTCTCCGTTTTCTAAAATTTGTACATTAAGCATGCATTATTTTCTCAATTATGAAAGTATACTTTTACTGAATGAAGTTGCTTTTGAATTATTGTAACTTGATATATTTATACCAAGCATGTAATAAAAGTTAATTTTTCCAAAGATAAGATTAATGAACTACATATAGCTTAACTTTTAAACCCTGAGTGGTACCATTTTCCAACTCTATTTAGTTTTAGTAACACTGCTTGCCCCTAGTATATTATTACTAAAATGGATAATCATTTTTATCTTATTTTAAAAACAATTTAAAGTTGTTATAGTCTATTAAAATGTTTTATTATTATTTTTTAGAACTCTCAGAGTACTTCTAAAACAAAGAATTATTCAGACATCTGATCAAGGGAGTGTTGCCCGTAGACTCTAAAAGCTGATTTTTGAACAAGAATATTACCTGGTGATTCCACTACTGGTGACTTAGTAGCAAACATAAAATCTTCAGATCTTACTTCCAAAGCCATTAGTTTTTAAGTATCAAGTAGATGCCTCGACCTATGTGCTGCTGTTGATTGTACTGATCATTTTATTAATCTACATTAAATAATTAGATTGAAAACACCCTACTTTTTAAATTACTGAAGAATGTCACTTAATTAAATTGCTATCTCTTTTTATAACTGGAATCCAACCAATATTTGGGATGAGGAAATGTTAACCACATGTTTAGGATACAGCCTAATTTGTCTGATCATAGTACCTACCACACATCATTAGAATGACCTTTCAATAGATTAGTAAAGCAAGCACCTGTCAATTCTCTAAAGACTATCTTTCACTATCTTAGTGTGAAAGGTTAAAATTAACTTAGAAGAGGAGGAATAAGAAGGGAAGTGTGCAATCCACTAACCAGTGAACACAGTAAGGATATACAAGAGTGTAAATAACCTCAACTCGACACCCACCTCTGCCAAAAAAAAAAAAAAAAAAAAAAAAGAATAAACACAGACAGTTTTTTTTTTAAACTTAAAGGCAATATTAGGTGACAGGCATGTGTCAACATTCTGTACTCTCTGTGTAGTTTTGTTATAAATCTGAAATTATTCAAACTATGAAAACTTACATTGTTTAAATATTGCTTTAAAATAAGACAAATGTTATTCTCATTAGGCACATTTCTCATTATCTCAGTTTTCTGAGACTAACACAATAAAATAGGAAGTGCTAAAACAAAAAGATATAGTAAAATGTTGGGTTTTTTTTTTTTTTTTTTTTTTTTTTTTTTTTTTTTTTTTTTTTTTTTTTGGTTTGGTTTGGTTTGGTTTTTGTCTTATGCTATCAGCTTATAAGCAGCCTTGAGTATGGACTTACATAGGCTGAAAATTACTTACGAAAAGAAGACAAGTTGAGGTTTGATTGCCAAAGCTGCAAATGAAGTTTTACTCACTGTGTGTGCTAGCTATTTAATTTGTTCAGAAACCGTGTGGAAGTGTTATCTCTTGATGCATCAATCTGTACATTGTGAAGAGATATTCTGCATTAATCCGTAAATTGTGGAGAGATGATCTAATGGATTCACTTTAGAGGCTTCTGAATGCCCAAAGGCTTAATTCTCATTAGGGCACTTCTGCTTCTCCTCCTAATCACTGTGCCTATCAGAAACAATTACATAGCTTATTGATTCAATGAAAGAATTAGAAACAAGCGTGTTCAGAGCAATATTCCCATGGCAAGTCCTGCCTGGCACCTGTGTAATTTACAGTAGAGGGAGGCAGAGTACTCCTGAATCCACCCCTGGCACATACACAAAAATGACCCATAGAATATTGTGAACCCAGCAGAGGAGGCTGGAAACTCCCTGTTCCAAATGATGCACAAGCTCTGAAGTACCTCACTTTGGCCACTTGCGATGATAATGTAAAGATATAGGTGACAAGAGTGACAGGGTCAGGCATGAAACTAGAAACACCAAAGAGCCATTGGATGACACTGTGCTGTCATCCAAGTGCATATTCTCTTTCTGTAGGTCCTATGTGTCAAAGTGTAATGACTCTATGGGTTATTTAAAACTATAATTGTAAAATACACAATATTTTCTCATTGAGATTCACATCTGGACCAGGTTATCTGTATCAGATCCCGGTGGTGGTTTTCTACTCTTAACATTGTACCCAACACACTATTGTTATTTTTACCCCAGTTTACCAAATCCACCCAGGCTATGGTTGTATTTAGTGTTAGACAAGAAGCCATCTTTAAGCTTCTTCCTTAGTGACTTGTCCAGACTAGTTTAAAATGATAAAGGTTGGTAAAATTGCTTCACAAAAAAAAACTACTATATTGCCTAGAACTCATCTGCTTTGATAGTATGCCCAGTGTCCCCATCTAGGGTAAAGAATGCAAAATAAATGTTGAAAATTGATTTTCAATTTAATTTTCAAACATGCATACAGCACTATGGTGATCCCAAACCACACAGAGATGATCAGTTTGAGAGAAAGGAAATTAATTTAAGAATAGCTAGCTTTAGAATAAAAGATGTAACTCAGTGCAGAAAACACTTTCACAACAGAGTGCTGTTGCTCTGGTTTGGTAGAATCAGACAGAATATATTTACGTTTAATACCAGCCTTCCCATTTTTATGATGCCAGGATAGATGCAAAGTAGCCAAGACAACACTGCAAGAAACCCTCTTATAGTGAAAGTATTCTCCTTTCTCTCTCTTTTTTATTCTTTTAATTCCAGGACAGCATCAAGACATATAACACCACACTCAAACTCAACAGGATTTGGTAAGTTTATTACTATTTATTATTATTATTATTATTATTATTATTATTATTATTGCTGTTATTATTTTTTACATATTTTTATTCCCAATTTTTCATCTTTCAGATATTCATTTTTCATCCTAGCAGACATTTGATCACTGTCACACACATAATCTAGGAAGGTAGTTTTTATAAAATTTATTAGCATATATCTATAATCTATCTCTTCATATATATATATATATATATATATATATATATATATATATATATTCTGTGTTTGTGTGTGTATGTGCATGTTTCTGTGTGTATTTGTGTGGATTGATGGCTGTGCTCCTGCATGAACTTGTGACTACTTATGTGGAGGTTAGAAAACAACCTTGAGTGTTATTTGGGGCAGTCGACATTAGTTCTTTGAGTCATAGTCTCTTATTGATCTGGATCCCAACATGCAGGTTGGCCTGGCTGGCCAGGGAGCTCAAGGCTCCATCTTTCTTTAGTTCCCCAGGGCTGACACTAGAGGAATGCACCATGACACTTGGCTTTCATTTTATTCATTGGTTTTGGAAATGAAACTTGGGTCTTCTTACTTGAGTCTCAATACTTTACCACTGAGATATTCCCTCCAGAGTGTGTGTGTGTATGTGTGTGTGTGTGTGTGTGTGTGTACAGAAATACATATATTTATATACATACAATTTTTTTTATTTCCACCTTTATGTTGTTTCTGAGGATCAAATTGAGGTTGTCAGACTTACATCATTAGGTACAAATACTTTTACTCACAAAGCCTTCTTGTTCTTTCTTTTGCTTCCTATTTTACTCTATGCCATTCTTTTTCTATCTTTGCTTCCTTGTTATGTTTTTGTTTCACCTCTCTCTTGAGTCCTTTGTTTTCTGTTTTATTTTTTTTTTGTTTTTGTTGTTCTTTTTGCCGTCTTCATTCTTTTTTTCCTTTTGCAATTTTACTTATTTTTTTTATTTTAACATGTGTCAGTCTGTGTGAGTGTATGGGTATCATGTGCATGCAGGATCAACCCCTTCCCCAAACAAAACAACAAAACAAAATGAACAAACAAACCAACAAAAGCCAAAAATAAACCTCGGGGAGGTCAGATCTTCTGCAACTAGATTTTCAGTTTGTTGTGATCCATCATGTGACCTGAACTCATCTGCAAGTGCAGCAAGTACTTTAGCCATTAAGCCATCTTTCTATCCCAGTCCCACCTCTATTCTTTTTTTATAAACAATTTTATGAGATTTGCTATGAATTCCAATGGTCTGATATTTTTTTGAAATAACATTGTAAAATCTATTGTATTTTCTAATGAATAATAAATTTACATTTATTTTTAGTGTTATAATATATATTACATTAATATTGTAGACTTAAATAAATATACAATTCCCTAAGAGTGAGTTGTTTCTATTGTCTTTTACAAATTTATCTTTTCTTTGCTTCATCATGACAAATTATAACTTTTTTAACAATGTTTCTCACCTGTTTATTATTGTTCCTTTGCTTTTGATGAGCTAGTACAGCCTTTTTAAGAATACAACTTGTAGAAGAAACACAAAGCCAAAGTGGTCATTTTGAACATTGTGTAGGGGTCTGTGATGCTGTTAGGACATTGTCATTAAATCAACTTCTGAGGATTTAATTAGTGGACTCCCAGTTGTCCATCTATATAGGAAGTGACATCTTTTGAGTAGAAAACTTAGTATATGAATACAGGTGTGTACTTAAGATGCATTGTTGGAGATAAAAATTGTCAAAGATGTCGTGCAAACTTGATTCAGCATGATGTAAGTTAACATAAATGACATTAACAAGAAGATGGGCTTTATTTAGTAATTGATACGTAGAAAGTAAGAGAACAAGGGTATTTCTTATCATTCACATTTTTGGCTATTCTAAAGGAAGTCAAGATTTTATGAATCAGAAATACTTAATTTGTGTTTCAAAAAATAATTTGCCTGATATTTTGCTATATAACATGAGTGAGAGTCAGCATTCTTAAAACATGCTTAAATTTTCTTTATTTTCTAAAAACACATCATTATGAACAACATCATGTTAAATTATTGAGATTCCCTGACTTCATGGTCAATCAATCACTAGCATGGAAAACAACAGGAAATCATTCTTGGATGCCAGTCTGATCCATGTTAGATTTGCTTCTTCCTTTTATTGTGAAGTCTCCCTCTTCTTAAAGTCGTCTTTTAAACCATCCTGATTTGTGACTATTTACACCTTTACAGGTGACATTGCCTGAATAAAAAGAATGATATGAAATATGCTCTATAACCAAAAGATCTGTAGATTTTGGTGGCAGGATTTGTCACTAAGCAAGGAGCCACCTGATAGGCTCACTACCACATTTACCCAGATCCGTCCAGGGGCTTACCTCTTTCTTTCTCTGAACATGTTAAAAACAAATGTGTTGCTGCGTTTAATCATTAAAAAACAACTCACGCTATTGCCGACTAGGCATAGGCTGTCAGTCTTAGTCTGTTCCTAGCCTGGCACATAGCCTGAGATTACATGTTTCCCCAAGGCCTCTGCCACCAAAGCTGACTCTGACTCACTAGAGCTCTGAGATAGCTTTCTTGGTCCCCATGGCAGCTGTGGGTGTGTTGCCAGTTCGTGCTCACTTGCTACCTTTTCCCTGGAGCTCAGTCCATGTCCAACCTTCCTGTTCCAAAGCCTGGCCAGATTCTGCATCAGCTAAGTTTGTTTCCCCTGGCCCACCTTAGTAGCCATGGAATGAAAAACACTGGATAATCTTAGTTTAGAATCAACAGATAACACAATCGCTGGGCATGAATCTATCATCCTAAATTTATTAGCTATTCTATGTTAGAAATCTTCAGGTGGCAGATCCTGGTAGACTCCACCACCAGATCTAACAGTTTACAACCTACATCTTGTCTACTTCACTCCCCTTGCCATCCCAAAAAATGTGCCCTCTTCCTGCCTTCCTTCTTCCTTTCTTGGACCAAGAAGGCCCACCTCCTCCTCACCCAGTGACTGGCTTCTTGTTATCTTTATTATTCAATTAATTAGGGGGAAATTGTACTACAAAGTGTAATTTATAGAATCACTGACACTCCTTTGGGAAAAATTGATTTTTTCTTTGCCAGCAGGTATCAATTGCAAATAAATTGTGGTTAGGGCATGACCCTGCCTCAATTTTTCCCTGTTAATACTGGGACTCTACTAAGCTTGAGCTGATGAAGTCTATACATGTGCTACCACACTCTTCATAAGGTCATATGCTTACCAGTCTTGGTGTGTCTAGAAGACACTATTTCTTTGGTGTCATCCACTACCTCTGACTTTCTGTTTTCTCTTTTGCATAGATTACTGAGAAGAATCTCCTTTTATGATTTCCTTTTATGATTGAGTGCTCCAAAATTTATTAGTCTTTGAATATTGTCCAGTTGTGTATATCTGTTTAAATTTCCATGTACAACAAGAAGTTTCTCTAATGGGGGTTGAGTGATGCACTGACTAAGTGTATAACAATTGTTCCTTAGGAACCATTTTATTGCTATGTTTCTTGAATAGAATAAGAATAGTAGTTGTTCCTCTAGGCTTATAACTCATCTGGTCTCAAATTCTTGGCCACTTTAGCAGTGCTAGGTTTGGGTTGCATATCATAGTATGAACCTTAAATTCATTTAAAAAAACAGTTAGCTGTTTTCATAATATTTGTGTCATTATTGTATAGGTCTCATGCACAGAAGTAGTTGGTCAATACAATACAAACTCCACAATTTTGTTTTTGCTTTGTTTTGGGGGAGATCACAATTTGACATAGCTTTCGGATCAGGGATAGAGCACTTAATATCCACATATAAGCAATTACATACAACATTTTTCTTTTTAGGTCTGGGTTACCTCACTCAGGATGATTTTTTTTTAGTTCCATGAGGTTAAGTGATTTCTAATAAAATGTGTTTATTTAGTTTATAATTCTGGGGTCGAGGAACATTGCCTAAGTTTTGGTGAAAGACTGAGTTTTGTGATACCATGGTGGTAATATCAAGGATGGAGCTAAAACAAATGGAAGGAGTCATCTGTCATATCAATCCAGACCAAAGGAAGAACCAGGCTCTGTATTAAAAGAAAAAGTAAGCTCCCCTGGAGACACCGTATCCTGAACCATCCCAGAAGTTCTGCTGAACTCAGAGTAGTTGGTAAGAACCCTCAGGAAGTTCCACAAGCAGTTGTGCATCATCTCATGTAAGTGCTGAGAACTGATTCCAGATCTTCTAGAAGGTCAGAAGTGTAGTTACACTTCTTAACCTCTCACCCTTGTATATCCCCCAACCCCCTAAAAAGTATGCTTTCTTCTTATTCATCTCAATACTCTATATTCTTTTCTGTCACATCATCACCAAAGTATTAAAGGTTTTGAGTGAGTTATCAGTCATCCCCAGAGGTTAAATGACATACTCTGTCATTCCTGATAGTTTTAACTCCCATATGCTCTGACTTTTGTGGTGTTTACCTTATACTACTTGGACTTCCATCCTGCCATTGCTTCCTTGCACCAGTGAGGAAGTTATCTCTGTTCAGCTGCTTTTGTATTCTTTTCATATTTGTGATTCGATACTTGTGAGTAGGGGAAACTTCCTCCAAAACCATGTCCTGTAAAATAGTATATACATGATTTTTCATATTTTTCTTTAGTTACCTTGCTTATCACAAAATGTGTCTATATCTTCAACTTTGTAAAACTGCCATTTACTTAATCATTCTATGTTTTCCTCTTCCTGCTTAGCTACAGAAGAAATGAACTAATAGTACTTTTCCTAGAGACATGGAAATAATACACACACATATATGATTTGTGAACTTTTATTTCATGTGTATGTGTTTTGCCTACATGTATGTATACATTCCATGTGTGCCTGGAGGGAAAGGAAGCCAGAAGAGGGTATTGGATTATTTTAACTGGAAGAGCTGACAGTTGTCAGTTGCCATGTTGGTTCTAGAAACCAAAGCTAAGACCTCTGCAAAAGCAGCAATTGATCTTAGCTGCTGAGCTATCTCTCAGCCCAGAAATGATATTTTAAAAGATCATGTTTGAGTTTCATGTTTACTATAATTCTTTTATTACCATTACTCACAACTGTTTTCAGGGGACATAATATATATTTATTGGTATGAGAAGGCCCAAGATGCAAAGCTACTTATGTGTTTATCATAATGAGGTATCCGATGATGTCATAGATTAGAGTTGTCAATGCCACGTGGATGCTCATTTTGCCTTCATCTTATGGGGCTTTATTTTCTTCCAGAAGAATCATTGAATAAAGGAGAATGATATGACTGAATTTCAGTTTGATATTTTTTCCTGGATCCTCTGACACCTTATTTCAGAACACAATACATTTGAGTGTTTTGAATACATAATAACTAAGATCTACTGAAAAATATTACCCTGAAAATGCAATAGCATTGATGACACGAAGAGAGGCTAGAAATCAAATTATTGTTCATTGTGTTTATTCTTTCTCAAGGGAAGCCTTAGTGATTTCAACTCACATCTTTTAAAAGGCTTAAAACTAATTTATAGCCATGTCAATTAGAATTAAAGTTCTGTGGATATCTTTTATTCCCTAAAATGACATTGAATTCAGAAAGTTGAGTATCTCAGGTGCCCTTATTCTCTCTGAAGACAAACTGCAATTTTCCTCTTTGCATAGGAATTGAGCTTTGCTTGATCTCTAAAGAAGCTGCACTCTCCTTGAAGACAAGTCTTATGAATTAATCAGATACATTCTGAAGCATCAGAAAAATAAACATAGATAATGCTATTATCTTTACAGAGTTGGCACATTTCTACAGAATCACTTGTCATTAAACCAGAAGTCACTTTTAAATGCTTTAAATCTCCTGACCGTCTCAAGTAATAGAAAAAAATTATAATAAAGATCTTGTATTACCACTCAAAATTTTTTTTAGCAGAAATGTTAAGAGATGCATCTTAACTTGTGACTGAACAATCTTGAGACTGTATATGGGGATTTACATCCTCTTTCATATACATTCAAAATATGACTTCATAATTATTAAATAATGATCTGAGGCTAGTATATGCTTCATTTTTCTGATTAGCTGATTCCATTCTTTTGGGTCTGAGGCCAAACAGAACATCATAGTTATGGGGACATATAGTTAAGGATAACAATTGAAAACAAACCTAGAAAATATGGTGAGAAACAATAAATGTTCTTCAAGGCCTGGTTAACTAAGTCCCATGTTCTATTCTTCTGCCAATTCCCAATAATCTATCAAACTCTGAGCACACAAATGGATTAATCCACTGAAGAAGTCAGATACATTGTGACAAAACCCTTCACAAAATTCTTTTAGTTGGAAGTATCTAAACTATAGCACTATCATTACATTCTATTTGAAGAAAAGAATGCTTAGGTAAATAAAGCTTAAGTAGTTTGTATATGGTTATACCAGACAGCTAGTAAAGGTTGAAACTGGCTTTGAATATGGACCATGTGTATTGTTTCTAGGTTTCACATTGAATTATAGTACATTTCAATAATGTACATTCTGAAAATAGAAATGATACCTTTTTCTTTTTTAGTAAGGAAACCATAACCTCATTACAAAACTAGAATTAGGATTACTGGAAAATTTCTATATCAAGGTCAATACTATCTCATGCTGTGGTTTATATTTAAAGAAATGTACTTAAAATGATTTTCAAGGAAAATTGACATTTTAACTCAGAATATTAATGACACTACAAAGTTGTTTTTCCAATTTATTAAAAGATATATCTGCATACATTTTTATACATACAAATATATTTAAACTTATTTTTTGAAGTGACTGTAGATTCTCATACAACTATAAAAATAGAAAATTTATGCTCATGTTTTCCATTAGAATACTAGACTTCCCAAGACTTCCCAACACAGCTAAAAATGTGGCATATTATGCTACACCAGATCTCATACTATCTATCATGCTGTTAGAATTAAAAGTTTCTGGCTAAATTTATGCCTAGCTCCTTTTTGTGCTCTAGAAGTCTGATATCTGAGACAAGGATGACTAGCCTATGAAGTCTTCAGGACTGTAATTTTTTTTTTTTTTTGAGAACAGAGTGAAGAATTTGTTTTCCTAGCTCTGGAGTTGTCTGCTCATCATCTGTTAAGCTGTTGCTCTTTGAAGACTTAAATCATTCTATCACTCTATTAGCATGACACTAATTGCTCTACAGCTCTCTTCCACATTCTGAAGACTCTTATTAATGAAATATATGGGACATAAAAAGAGAAGGAAGGACAATTTTAGAGAAGGAAGGGAATCAGCTAAAGGAAAGGAGATGAATAGGGAGGGTAGTGGGGAGCAGCATGAGTAAGAGCAATGTAGCATGTGTGTAAGAAAATCCTATGAAACCCATTACTTAGTATGCTAACTGAAAAAAAAACAGTAAATGAATAAATATCCAAAAAGAAGTCTTGTTATTCCATCAGACCCCCACAGACACTATAAGGAAATTTCTTATGGCTGACTAGCAGTATTAATATTATATGAAACCTTAATTATCCTTTACTAAGCAATATAACCTAAACACAGTTACAGAGGACAGACGTCTTAATTAACTATTAGTGGAGACCAGATAAGGTAAGCAATATTCAATGTTTACACTCACGTACTGAGAGGCCAAACCTACTTCATTATGGGACAGGCCTAAAAGAAAAAAGTACTTGAGAACTTGGCCCTCAGATGAACCCAAGCTGCACCCAAGTATCAGGAAGGACCCCAAGGCTTATCCTTGCCCAGAGTTACTCCCTAAATACTTCTAAGCAGCAGTTAATCAAAGATTAGTCTGATTGTTCCAGATGTACTTTCAGACCATTTGTGATTATATACAGTCTTGCTTCAGAGCACCCACCTTTCAGCTAACAATAGACATTCAGTTAGATGTTTGCCAGGATAGACGCCCCCCTCACTAACTTCCATTTTCTATAAAACCTTGTCCTGCTGAAAGTTCAAGGCTTAGAGGCTGCTCTGCCATCATTTTCTGCTGTGTCAGTGTTGGGTTGGAGGAAAGCCCAAGCTTGTAAAAAAAAAAAAAAAAAAAAAAAAAAAAAAAAAGAGACCCTAATGCATGTGTGTCCTTGTGGTATGGTGGGGCTTGGGAGGTGTGTAGAGGAACCTTCTAGAAAGTACAAGAGTGCAGGGAGTTGAGAGACTATCAGGACAAAATGGGAGTTACCTTAGCCAAAATGCTCAACAGTTGGAGAGGGAACTCCAAGAGTCCAGCTACAGTAGATAGACAGGACCTCAAGTGGAGGGACAGGATTACAAACCCACAGTCAAAATTTCTGACCCAGAATTGTTCCTGTCTAAAAGAACTACAGGGATAAAAATTGAGAAGAGACTGAAAGAAAGGTGGTCCCATGACAGGCTCAACTTGGGATTCATCTCACAGAGGTATGGAACCAAGGCCTGACACCATTATTGATGCTATGATGTGCTTACAGATGGGAGCCTGGAATAGCTGTCCTCTGAGAAGCCCTACCAGCAACTGACTGAGACAGACACAGATACTTACACCCAACCATTAGACTGAAATCTGGGACCCCTATGGTTGAATTAGGGAAAGAATTGAAGAAACTGAAGGGAAGAATGATACCATAGGAAGACCAGCAGTCTCAACTAACCCAGATACTAGGGAGCTCCCAGGACAAGCTCCATCAACAAGGAGCATACATGGGCCAATCAGAGGCTCCTGGCACATATATAGCAGAGGTCTACCTGGCCTAACTTTAAGTGGGAGAAGATGTGCTTAGTCCTCCAGAGACCTGAGGCCCCAGGGATTGGGGAGGCCTGGTGCAGGGGGAGCACCCTCTGGGAGGTAAGATGAGGAGGAATGAGATGAGGAATTGTGGGAGGGGGTACCAAGATGGGGAGAATGACTGGAATGTAAATAAATAAAATAATTTTAAAAAGAGACCCTACTGATATTACATCAGAAACAGCTTCTTGGTGGCCTTTTGGTGTTCATGAATTCCTTCTGGCACAACAGTACAACCAACTTAACTTCATTTTCTTTATCTGGTGGCATGTTCTTAAAATGGTCTATCTTGTTGCTGGTCTTTATTTTGTCTATTTCTCTCTTCTCCCCCTTGAATCTTATTTTCCATTTTATTTAGGTTCTAATTAAAAATATTATTTGAAAATTAATATATTTTTAAATTAAATGTTTATTTTATCAGCACACTTACATTGACTAAATCTTAAAATTACACATCTTTCAGGGGTAACTTCTATCCAGTGACTAATGGTAGTGGTTGGATAGACATTCTCCCCAGTTGATGACAAGCCTGAGCTGCCTATGAATTTAGCAAGGCTGTTCATGGGCCCACAAGATAGGTGACTGTACTGTGGTCTCATTTTACTACTTCACTGTTCTTTTGAGACTTGTCACCAAAGCCTATAAGTTAATAAATGCTTTATAACAAACTGCAGCATACAACCTCTTCTTAGTTAATACGCACATCAGAGTCTGATGTTTTTCTTTATAGCATTTTAAAATACCAGTATGCTTTGATATATACTCCCGTACTAGCTTATGCTCTCAATTAGCTGAACTCTTTGTTTTGTCTTGTTTCATTTCTTTCCAGATGAAAACATTTTCTTTTTCATTTTGTTTAAAGGTTGTTTGATGTTCACATTATTCCTCCTATTTATATGTTAGTTATCTGGCTTTGTTTCCTTTTGTTTTTATGATAAAACATTGGCAAAAAGAAACTTAGACAGAAACAATTTAATTTTAGATTAAACTTCCAGGCCATAGTGATTCATTGAGACAAGTTTAGATAATAACCCAAACAGGAGAGACCATAGAGGAGTACTTCTGACTGGCTTGCCTCGCTCTGGTTCATGCTTAGCCTTCATTCTTACATAGCCCAGATTCATTTGCCCAGGGACAAACATCCAACAGTGCAACTGTCCATCCTCATCGACTGGCAGTCAGGTAAAAGCCTAGACACATCCACAAGTCAATTTGATTGAGGCAAACCCTCAGTTGTGGTTGCCTCTTTCTAGACCATTCTAGTTTGTGAGAAGTTGGTCAAAACCTAAACAGTCTATTACCACTGGAGTTGCATTTTATTTACCGAATAAACTTTCTGGAGCCATAAATATTGTAATAATAATATTAAATTGTTAAATAAATAAAAGCACAATTATACCAATTTCTACAAATAACACAAAAGGGTTGGATATAGCTTTTTATTCATTTTAACCTGAGATATAATCATAATCATATTTCTAAACAGGCACCATTTGCTTATATTGATGTTCATGTTCTTTTTGTCCCTTTCTGTAGTTTGCACTCTTCAGAGTTTTCAGAAACTTTGATGTTGACGTTGTCCATGTGGCTGGATGCACTTGGTGGACAGTCCCTTGGATAATACTGAATGGTTATAAGCACTCAATCTTGCTAGTGTTAAAATATAATTACTCACTTTCCTGAGAGCCAGCTAGCTTTCATTGTACAACTTGTCGCTCCCCTCTTTTCAATATATGTTTGTTTATTTTTATTAGATTTTTAAAAACTTTTTAAAAATTTATTCTACATCCCAGTCACTGTTCCCCTGCCAGTACGCCTGTCCCACAGTCTCTCCTGCATACCCCCTACACTTTACCTCTAAGTGGTGGCCACTCCCCTTGCCCACACACCCCATATTCCTTCACCCTGGCACATCAAGTATCTGCAGGGCTAGGCTCCTCTTCTACTGAAGCCAGACAAGACAACAGAGATAAGGGAATGGGTTCCACAGACAAACAACAGCTTTGTAGAGAGCCCCCACTCCAGTTGTTCACAACCCACATGAAGACCAAGCTGCATCTGCTACATATGTGGAAGAAACCGAGGTTAAGCACACGTATGTTCTTTGGTTGATGGTTCAGTCTCTGAAGGCCCACAAGAGTCCATGTTATTTGACTCTGTGGGTCTGCCTGTGGAATTCTTAGCCACTTTGGGATTCTCAATTCTTCCCTGAATTCTTCTATAAGAGTCCCCCAGCTCCAAGCAATGTTTGGCTATAAATATCTGTGTCAGTCTCAGTCAGCTTCCGGGTAGAGTCTCTCAGAAGGCAGTCACACTACCGGTCAGTAAGCATAACAGAATATCACTAATAGTGTTAGGGGTTGATACTTGTCCATAGAATGGCTCTAAAGTGTGCTGATTAATGCTTGGCCATTTCTTCAGTCTCTGCTCCATCCCTGGTCTGGACATTTCTTGTAGGCAGGATAAATTTTGGGTTGAAAGTTTTGTGGGTCTCTTGGTGTCTCTATCACTCCACTGGGGTTTCTGCCTGGTTATAGGTGGTAGCCTCTTCAAGTTCCATATCCCCATTGCTGTGAATCTCAGCTAAGATTACCCCCATTGATTCTTGGGAGGCTCCCATATCACTGGTCTCCAGCATGTCCTTGAGATGTTCCCCCAATCCCTGCTAGCTGCAGATTTCCATTCTGTCTCATGTCTGTCTGGCCATCTTTCCTGTCTCTCTCCACATCTGATCCCATTCTCCTCCTCAACCCTGCTTGTACACAATTTCCTCCTGCTTCTGCCTGTTAGGACTGTTTTATTCTCCCATCTAAGTTAGATTCAAGCACCCTTGCTTTGGCCTTCCTTTTTTGTTTAGCTTTTTGGATATGTGGAATGTAGCATGGGTATTCTGTACTTTATGGCTAATATCCACATATAAGTAAGTATATAACATGCATGTCCTTTTGGGTCTAGGTTATCTCATTCAGGATGGTATTTTTAAGGTTCATTCCTTTGCCTGCAAAATTCATGATGTCTTTGTTTTTAGTGACTGAAGAATATTCAATCGTGTAGATGTAGCACATTTTGTTTATCCATTCTTCGGTTGCGGGACATCTAGGTTGTTTCTAGTTTTTGGCTATTATGAATAAAGCTGCTGTGAACATAGTGGGGGGATGTTGGAGCATCCCTTGTGTATATTCTCAGGATTGGTTTAGCTGGATCTTGAGGTAGAACTATTCCATTTTACGAGGAACTGCCAAATTGATTTCCAAAGTCGTTGTATAATTTTGCACTCCCATCAGCAATGAAGAAGTGTTCCGATTGCTCCACATCCTTGCCAGCATGGGCTATCACTTGAAAGTTTGATCTTAGCCATTCTGATGGGTGTAAGATGGAATATCGGAGTCATTTTTATTTGCATTTTCCTGATGACTAAGGACTTTGACCATTTCTTTAAGTGTTTCTTGGCCATTCAAGATTCATTTGTTGAGAATTCTCTGTTTAGCACTGTATCCCCTTTTTAATTGGGTCATCTAGGTGGGTGCCTAACTTCTTGAGTTCTTTATAAATTTTAGATATTAGCTCTCTGTCAGATATAGTGTTGATGATGATCTTTGTCAATCTGTAAGCAACCATTTTGTTCTATTGGCAGTGTCCTTTCCCTTACAGAAGGTTTTCAGTTTCTCTAGGTCTCATTTATCAATTGCTGATTGTAGAGCTTGAGCCATTCGTCTTCTGTTCAGTAAAGCCATCATGGGAGGTAGCTACTTTTCACTGTATAACTTAACAGCATGATGACATTACTTCCTTCCTCTTAATATATATTGTTTGGGAAAGGTAACTTGTTTATTTCTTGAATCATTTATTTATTTTGTCTTAGGGATTTTAGCTTACTATTAGTATCTTTGTTATTTTATAGTTGGGGAATGTGGACACACACAACTCTTACCAAGTTTATGCTATCATCTTTTACTTTTCTTTTTCCAGCATCCACTCAGAGATATTAAGTAAATGATAAGCATTCATCTTGTCAAGTTTTATGTTTCCAATGGTTTTTTATACTCTCTCGTTAATGTATGAGTCTTCTTTCTCTACCCCCATGCCTCTTAGTCAATCTTTGAAGAGTTTTTTTTTTTTTTAAATAATTTCATTTTTTGTCATATTTTCCAGGTAACTTTTAAATCTATACTTTCTGGGTAGCTCTTTTGCTCCTCAGTGAAATCCAATCTATTTTTCAACTTTCCTGTCATTTTAAATTTTGATTTCTGTCTATTTGTCACTTCTATATGTTCCCTTGGAAATTTATTTCAAATCTATTCAGTCATGCTAAAAGTCTCTTTTATCATATTCACATTTTCAGTTCCCCTGTATTTATCTAGACATGCTGAGCTTACTGGCTTTATGTTCACTGCAAATAACCTCAGGTCCTAATTTGGATCTGTTGCTTTCGTCCTCTACCTTCTTTGTTGAGGGAGACCTTACACTCTGATAGAAATACATCATTTTGATAACACAGGATTTTTACAGTACTTTTGTTTGATTTGCTTTTGTTTGATTTTTTGCCAGGCTTCTGAGATAGCCACTTAAAAATAACTGAGGTATGCCTGTTCCATGTTTCAAGTAGACACTCAAATAGTCTGCAGTGAGAACTTTTCTCATGGTGTCCAGTGCTTCAGTTGAAGCTGGTCCTATGGTCATCTTCTATAGCTCTATGTTGATATTTCCAACTCAACTCTCGATGTACAGCTTATTGTCTTTCATCAATGTCCTAGGCTTTGGCATTCAAGCTGAGAACCAGGGTACCACTGGCTCCCACGTTCCTTCAAGTTTAAAGTCATCATGGATGCTTGTTTGAAAATGCAACACTACTATTTTCTCTTCAGTTATGGTCCCTGGAATGTAGTACATTTTGCCAACAGAACAGCACATGGAAAATTTTATGAACTTATTTGTCTCAGTGATGCTTTCTGTAAAAACAGTTCATTTTAATTTTAAAACCTAAAATAGTATTTTTAGATGGATGTCAGTGGTCCTTGTAGGTCAATGGGTTTTAGTGTGCAAGTAAATCTGACAAGGCAGTGTTTGTCCCCAGCCTGATTTTCCTGTAGTCCATTTGTCTCCACATCAAACCAGGAATCCTTCCAGTGTGGAACCACAATCTGTGTGTTATTAGACCCAAGATTTCTGACATATGCCCAGTAGTAGTTCAATGAATTGCACTAGGAATTTTATTCAGAAGTTATGTAATATTAGACAGCCAACAGCATACCAGCATCCAGGAAAAAATATTTCCAGTAGTTTGCAATTCCTCAGACATAATGAAATTTTGAAAATTAGAACTGCTGAGCTATTTGACCCTGGAAATAAAACCAATTTTCTTTTTTTAAAAATGCTATGCAGAAAAGATAATTTTCTTTTTATATTATCTATTTGATAGATACACAGATTTTATTTTTCCTGACGAGTTAACAGATTTTCTGACTTTCACAAAGAGCTAGGTTATTTTCTATCCCAAATAATAATTACCTTAATAATTATTCAAATACTTCCCAAATTTATCTAAATATTAAAATATTTTCACACATATCAATTAACTTTTACTGTAGTAGGACATTAAAAGAAATCAAAGCATTTATAAGTATTTAATTTTTATTTTTATTTAAAAATTATTTCCTGAGAATTTCATGCATACAGTATATTGTGATTATGTGTGTGGCCCTATTTTCATCTCCATCTCCTTCCAAATACCCCCATCAGTGAAAGGGGAGGATCTGATAGTAAGGTCTAGTTCCCTAAATGGTTCTTGATTTGTCAACAAAGAAAGCCAGGAGCCAATTGCTGGGTAGAAAGTACAGATGGGACTTCCGGGTCTCAAGAGGAAAAGGAGATACAGGGAAAGGAAGAGGAGCTTTTTCTACCATGCTTTGAAGGAAAAAGACACAGCAATCGTGTAAGGCCTTGGAACAGCTAGGGCCTGCAGCCTCTGCTTCCAATGGGTGGCCAAGGATGTAGGCTGGAGGGAAAGATGGAGACAATAAATTGGCAAGGGTTCACCTTTCAAGGCAGAAGTTATCTGTGCCCAGCAATTGTGCTTAGCAGACAAGTTCTAAAGTAATAGAGCTATCTGTGTGTCTTTTATCCTTGGATTCAAGGGTATCGGGAGTAGACTGGTAACACAACCCCTCTAGGAACTCCGGGTAGAAAGAGAGGTCAGGTTAGGGCTGGCAGCAGCTGTGGATCCAGGCCAGGTGGAGCAAAAGGGAAGAGCTTGTAGCGGTAGCTCCTGGGCAAGGCAGTAGCACGGTTTTAAAATTACAAGCAGCACATCAGGACCCCAGCTTTAAGTTGTCGTTGTCGTCGTCGTCATCGTCGTCATCATCATCATCGTTGTCTTCTTCTTCTTCTTCTTCTTCTTCTTCTTCTTCTTCTTCTTCTTCTTCTTCTTCTTCTTCTTCTTCTTCTTCTTCTTCTTCTTCTTCGATTTGTTTTCCTTTTTAACGTACTATTGGATTAAAATACTGCTACCTCTATGTGTGGTCATCTACTGGAGCATGAGCAAACTGCTAAAGATTACAGACCCCCAAAATAATTCTCCTTTCCTAGTCTCTATAAACAGTAAATGGCTACTCAGTCAGGATTGGAATTTTTTTTTTCTTTTTTTCTCCATTGGATATTTTATTTATTTATATTTCAAATGTTATTCCCTTTCCTGACTTCCCCTCTGGAAACCTCCTATCCCATTCTCCCTCCCCCAGCTTCTATGAGGGTGCTCCCCTACCCACCCACCGACTCCCACCTCACCACCATGGCATCCCCCTACACTAAGGTATTGAGACTTCACAGGACCATAGGACCGAGGGCCTCTCTTCCCATTGATGCCAGACAAGGCCATCCTCTGCTATATATGTGGCTGTAGCCATAGTTCCCTCCTTGTGTACTTTTTGGTTGGTGGTTTAGTACCTGGTAGCTCTGGAGGGGACTGGTTGGTTGATATTGTTGTTCTGCCTATAAGAAGAAGTGAAATTTCTATGAGCTCCTTTGTCCTTCATTCTAGAATTTTGTTTGTCCAGATATTGTACAGGTCTTACATAGGTAACCTGTGCAAGTTCATGAATGCAATAGCCATGTTTTATGTCCACAAGCATTTCTTGGCACTTTCCTCCAATCTATGGTTGTTATATCTTTCTACCTTCTCTTCCACAATGGTCACTGAACTTTGGGAGGGGGTTAATAGGGATGCCCATGCATTTTGTAATGTGTGGTATATAGTAAACTCAGCATAAAACTTTGAAAATATCAAGCGAAATTTGAATCTGTTAAATGACATTCTATATTATGTAGAAATTACCAGAAAGGGTTGGTATTCTCTTAATATGTGTCAAGGATCTCTGTCCTAGTTTGGTTCCTATTGGTATGAAAAACACCATGACCAGAAACAACTTGAAGAAAAAAGGGTTTGCTTCATCTTACATTGCCAGGTCGCAATCCATCATTGACTGAAGTCAAGTCAGGAACTCAAGGAAGGAAACTAGAGACAGAAACTGAAGCAGAGTTCATGAAGGAATGCTGCTTACTGGCTTATTTACCCTAATTTTCTCAGCTACCTTTCCCATATCACCCAGGAATACCTGCACACTATAATCCTGGACCTTCTATATTAATAAACAGTGAAGAAATGTCTCAAATACGTGGCCATAGGACAATATGATCTAGACAATTTTACAACTATGCTTCTCTCTTTGAAGGTTACTCTTGGTCATGTCATGGTCAGAGCTTAAGAGCAGAAGCTTCCCCTTAGGTCTATGATTTCCTTAGAGCTTTTGAACAAATTTATACTAAAAAAAAGCATGACTTTGCTTTTGTTGTGAAGGCTTCATAAGCATGGTGATTACCTCATAAGAGTTATGAAGTTATGCCACTATTGTCTCTGTAATTTCTTGATTTTGAAATTTTCCTTTACAAAGATGTGTGGACACTGAACTAATTATTTTGTTTATTGTTGTGACAAAACACTAGTGGGGAAATAAGTAAAATAAAGAAGAGTTTATTTTAGTTTACAGTATTAGTTTGCACTAAATAATAGTGGGGAAGTCATAGAATCAGAAATTACAAAACTGCTCACATTGTATCTACAGACTGGAAGCAGAGAGATGATGGGTGTTAGTACTCAGGTTGCTTTCTTCAATTTTGCACTGAATCCACTTCAGTATTCTGGCCCATGTGATGATGTCACCACATTAATAATGAACTTTCACTGGTGAGCTCTCTAGAGACACATGTACATACCCTGAAGTGCATTTCCCTGGTGACTCCAAATCTCATCAAGTTGTCAAAGAAGATCTCAGAATTAGGTACAAAAATGCAAACAGAGAGAACACTAATTATCTCAGTTCAGAGGTATTTTATAATTAGAAAGAAAGTAACTATTGACTCTAATGTTAATGGTTTAATATATCATTATTATATATACTCTTGCAGTTATCTATCATCTTATTTTACCTATGAGAATCTTTAACCAGAGCTCTTTGACTTGTATAAGGAATAATGCTTTTCTCAGAATATATCAATACACAAGAGAAAATTAAAATTTAAGACCGAAAGGAGTTTTGAAGATGTAAAAAATGGTAATATATTAATGCTTCGTATTAATCTTTTTTTTGACTCCCTAAGCTGTTATGTGTTTGGAAATCAGAGTAGTTTAAAGTAATCTTAATTTCAAAATTACATTTTACAAAATTGCAAACCAAAACAAAAATTAGTGTGTTTCTTCATTATACAATTAAAGCAATGGTAAAGGGATTATGGCTTCTTTTATTTTTTAGATTCTTCTATCATATATCATATCCTGATCGCAGTTTTCCCTCCCTCCACTCTTCCCAGTTCCCTTCCTTGCCTCCTCTCGTCCCAAGACATTCTTCTCCATTTCCCTTCCTAAAAGAACAGGATTCTCAAGACCGTCTGAAGAGGTGATCATGGAGCCTTGAATGGGTCTGCACTTGGTCCTCTGCAAACATACTGTGATTATTAGCTTTTTTTGTGTATGGGACTCTTAACAGTGGAAATTTGGTTATCTCAAACCCTTTTACCTATTTCTGAGATTCCTTTCCTTCTACTTGGATCATGGCTTAAACTAATAGTAATTTTTCAGCATGGTAAATTTCATTGGATACACAAAATTAAAGTTTGTTAATCAAGTTAGAAACAAATGTGACCTGTTTATCTGATAATGTCAGAAAATATTAGGTCCTTGGATAATCACTTTTGGTTTGACTTATAAGTAAAATTTTGGGTCAATATAGTAGCTATAAATTCATGAATTTATATAGAAATATCCAAAATTATTAAAAGATTAAAATTAAAATTTTATTAAAATAAAAGATTATTCATCATTGGATAGTTTTATGTCTTTGAGAAAAGAAATCCATTCTTTAGATTTTTCTAAAAACACAGCCTTTGGGGCATTCCAAACTTTGCATTTGAAAAACAATAACCAAGATTCATAGGTTTATTGAAAGCTGTAATGGGGCTTCAAAAATCACTTAGTCAGGCTCCTTAATTGAAAAATACTTCCCCTAGTGAGGAATAGTGATGATATTTCAAGTCTAGGAGCTGGAGGAGAAGCAATGTATTGTATTCTCTTAGGAGGACCTACACTGGGCTATGAGTGCTCTTCCTCTTCAAACCTCTGAATATTGGTTCAAGTTTATCAATTACCCTGGCTGTGCATGAACCTAATGGACATTTTGGGCTGAGCTTCATCTTAAGGAAAGTTCCTGGAAGGCACAGGCTTCGGGTGCATTCCTCCATATGCTAAGAATAAACAAAAGGATTTGTTTGACTTGTACCACCAAGCAACACAGGAGAATGGAAGTGTCTTTCGCTCCTCCTTTGGTATATTGTTCTTCAGACTGCTGCTTCCTGGCTTTTCTTAGCTTAGGTAACAACTTGAAAAAAAATGTAAACAACAAAAAAAAGGACATCAAAAAGGAGTCATGTGTCTCACAATCAGCATTAAAAACAAACACAATGTAATGTTTGTTAAATTTTTAAAGTTTTCATAGCAAACATTGTTATGGTAATAAAATTTTCTGGATCTTGTAACTGGTTTTTCTTTTCATTGAAGTGATTGACTAATGGTCCCTTTCCTTGAGGTTACCAGTTCCTTAGAAAACATATTTATGTCCAGTTATTTATTGCATCCTCCCTTCCCTTACAGTATCCTTTTATAAATATGTTCAGTATTGCTTCATTCCATTTACAAACATCAATAGAGAAACATTACAAGATAATTTTTTATTGATGCTTGAAAACAATTAAAATATATTAGCCTCTCTCCAACAATAATGTATGACTTGCCTTTCCATCAATACCATTTGGCTTATGCAGTGATATAAGTGTCTACATTTGTGTTACCATTTCTGTCTACAAACAATAAAATACAACTAAAGCAGAGGGAAATGATTCTTTCTTGTGGGTAAAATTGTACTATGTAGCTAAGCTGTTCTCAAGCTCAGGATGTTCATGCCTGAGTCTGCCTCCTGAATGTTGGGATTACAGATGTGTGATACTGAATTTGTTTCACATTGACAATCCTAAGAGATGTCTCCAATCTATGGAAGAAGAGTATGTATTTGGAGCAGGGGAGGTAGGGAATATGCTTTATACAATAGGAAATGTATTGAAGATGTGGAAAGACTGTTTACAAAAATAAGTTATAGATAAGTCTCTAGTATGCTATCATTGACATAGTTTATTTAGTTCATATTTTGATGGGTTGTTTTTTATGTTATGTTATGGAAACTTTTGTTTCTCAAAGATTCTACTTCTAATATTTTCATTATAAACCATTTGGTTTTAGGGACTTCCCATGTGTCTATATTCTATTTAAACATTTTAAGTAAGCAGAATTCCATTTTTTAAGGGTTGTGGTAAGAATAATTAATCATCCCAAGTCATACTTTAAAACTTACTTTCTTCATCTCTATTCTATGAAGGTTCTTTAATGTTAATTTAATCTTCAAGAGACTATATTCTGTTAGTTCTCAGAAAAGAACCATCTGTTTTGCCACGTCTTGTGATATGAATGCAAAATGTCCCACACAGTACATGTGTTTGGAAGCCTGGTCATCAACTAGGCCTATTGTTTGAGGAAGTTATATAATCTTTCATAAATGCATGTGACTGGAGGCAGTATAACTTTAGGTTGGGATGGAGTGGAGATGGATTTTGAGGTCTGTTGCTTGGATCCACTTCCTATTCCAGCTTTGCTTCTTGATCTGCAGATATGTGAAGAAATAGCCTCATCCACTCTAGTCCCATGCCTTCCCAACATTATGAAATGTATCTGCAAACAAAATATACCCTTTTTCTTTAAGTTAATTGTTGTTAAGTGTTTGACTCAAATATGAGAAAAATGACTGATACTCTTAAGTTATTTTGTGTGTTTTATGCACATTAACAACTGCTTTTCCCCCAAATCTTCTCGGAAAGGAGATATTTACAGCTTATTTGCTCATGTTTGCCCTAGAAACTCTGATTCACATAAGAGAATATAAAAACTGTCTCGGGAAACATAAGGAGCAGAGGAATACTCAGATGTAAAAAAAATGGTGGTACCTTTCCTGGCATTTCTTCTTTTAGGTACTCTTAGAGTCTCTAATTAGCTCTCCTACACTGTTTTCACTTTCTTAGTGAAATATTTCTGTATCTCACATGTAAGAGGAAGCCACATAAAGAACCTTCTTCTATGTTAATTGTTTATTATCTCAATTAGAACCTGAAACGTTATAGTCTGAATTTTTGTCATTGGGATTTGGAAGAGGAAAAACATAAAGACTATGACTTACTTTCTGTGTCCTGTGGAGATACAAGTTTCTGGCCATATGGGAGTATGTGATGGTTAATCTTTGTTGCCAACTTGACTACATTTGGAATCACCATGGAAGTAAAGTGAAGCTACAGAATATTTTCTGAAAAATTTAAAGACAAGTGAAGATAGATTCACCTGAAATGGGCTGGGTGAAGATCCATTTGGAATGAGTGGGTGAAGATCCACATGTTCGTCACCCAAGCAAATCTTTGTAAGACATACAGAGGCCACAAAAGATGTCCAAATGGACTAGACTGTATTTTGAGTTGGCAGTAGACTTAACAGTGCCATCCATGTGGTAATTATTTTGTAATCATGGGAGATCCAAGAGTGAAGGAGACTCAGATGTTTTACCCAAAGGCTCCAGAAAGCTTTAGATAACAGTTGATGTATGGTAGGTTCAGTTTCAATGAAGGAGGCCTTGAGAGAGCATTGTATAAAGCTAGAAAGGTGAGACTTGCCATAGAGAACTCAAGACGTTTGAGATGCTAAGGTCATTAGGCATTAACCAGGAAATACTGTAAGCATGGAGTAAATATGCCTCAAAAATGAGTCCATGTCTGAAGCAGATAGAATAGCTGCATGAGTTAGCTGTACATCTCCAAGTTCATATGTATTCATCATAATTTAAGATGCTGTGTATAGAGCTATAGAATCTACCATTTCACTGCTGGGCTTGGGGCTTGCTTTGGTCTGATCTTTCTTTGCTATTTCTCTATTTCTCACTTTTGAACCCAGAAGGTTCACTCTTGACTACTCTATATTGGGGATGTTTCATGATCTTTTTTTTTTTTAAATTGAGATTCACAAGTTATTTACCCTGAGTCTTACAAGTATGAGACAGGAATTGTGAAGAGTGCTAGGATTACTAAAGAGTATGAGGACTTTTGAGATGAAAGACTGTATCTTGAATTGTGAGACGAGGATAAGACTTTAGACCCGGGAAAAGTGTTATTATTTAAAATAATGATATAGTGTCAAGTTGACAAGAAGTGAAATGCAATGATTCATTTTCATTGTTAACTTGACAGAATTTAGAATCTCCTACAAGACACCCCTTTGGGAGTGTCCAGAAGGTGTTTTCAGAGGTTTCTTGGAGGGAAGACTCATATTCAATACAGGCAGAGCCACCATTTGTGCTGGGTTCCAAACTAAGTAAACAAGATACAAAAGATAACATCTGAGAACCAGCTTTCATCTCTCTGTGTTTCTAGAAAGCAGAGGACATCATGCCCCTTCCCCGATCACATTCTAAGGAATGATGGATGTAAGCCACAAACTCCAACTATGAGTCAATATATTCATTTGTTTTATATTGCCTTTATCAATTACTTTTTCATAGCTATGAGAAAAAAATACATACATATCAAAGTTGCCTTTGAACCCATATGAGAAATTCTATGAAAACAGCACAAATATGCCACTTCACTACTGGTCTGTGAGAGGTTATCTTTGCAACTTAAGCCAAACTTGTTTGCAAAAATCTTTGCAGAAGCTTTTTATAGTGTATGTTTCATGAAATAAACAGTTATAATGCTAATAATATTTCCAAGACTGAGGACTGAGTCAGGTTGACCATGACGGGCTTCAAACTGGCAATTTAGGAGGCTAGCCCTAAGTTTCTGTTTCTCAGAACTGGGCAAGTATAGACAAATCAGTTACTGGAAAAACCACAGCCCACAGGCAACCCATTAGAAGAGCCCTCCTACCAACAGTGAGTCAGCAACAGTTTCCAGGCCCTGCCACCACTAACTATGGTTCCGGAAAGTCCCCAGAACTCTAGCTAATTCTGAAGAAGCCCATACCCCCTAGAGACCCAGCCAACCAATCAAGATAAATGCAACCTAGCCCTCCCTGAAATCCTCCCAATCTGCTTTAAATTGAGCCGGAGATCTCCCTTGCAGGTCTCCATTTTGAGGATGGTAAACCCTTGGATGCTGGATTTCTGTAGAATAAATGCTTTTTGCTTTTGCATGCTATTTGAGTCTAGGGTATCATTCTTTGGTGAATAACAGACCCTTACAAGACAGAATGACATCAGGTAGTAATCTGCTTGATCTACACAGAACTATGGCCAAGGTCAAGGGTGGTATGTGGCTATGGTAATAGGATACGTCATCTAGAAAGAGGAGGCAGGGCGTAGACAGTTGGACTATTCCTCTTCCATTCTTCTTTAAAAGGAACCATGCCTAGGGAAGTTGGCAGTCAGATTAGATTCTTCTACAGTGACAGTAATGAACTTCTATAACGTTTGAGTAGTTATGTAGATAGGACTCCAGCTTCACTAATACTGATGTTGATAATTTCACTAATTTGTCGGTGAAAGGCTGTTTGACAATATTAAATACAACTTTATTATTATTTTAATTAATTTATATTTGTCGAGTAAAAGAAAAGTACCAGGGAGTTCATTCAGTTAACATTAACTGCAGTAAGTAATCATTTTTATAAATTTATAAAACTCCTCTGCATGAATATAAATTATGTGTTGCACTTTGTGTGCCTTGTTAATTAACTGAAAATACTGGGTCTGAGTAAGTGCTATCAATTCTTTCATCAAAAGAATGCTGATTGAAGGGTTATTTTGTTACATTCTCAGCACTTTTCTTTATCTAAGGTGAAGTCATAGAAAAGTTATAGATACACCATTTTCTCAGTAAGCTACTTGTCCAAATAGTCAAAACAGCCTCATGAAATTGTATATATACAACATTGTGATATGTTTGTCCATTAAGAAGCTGAGTGAGCTGTATCTCTGATAGTATCAGTGAACATAGCTCTTGTTTTGTTATTTAGTACTAAGTGTCTAGTTCCTAGACATTAAATACTAAAACAAAGTGCTTTACCCATTATCAGGGATAAAGTATGCTTAAAATTGGAAATAAAGCATTTATCACATGAAATTAAAATGTTAAAATTAGATATTAGGACTCATGTCTTATAGTATACAAAAAAAAAAAAAAATAGGTCATAATGTGCAGCTGGAATCAGTAGCCTGATCTTAAGCCCGACAGCTTCAGCACTGAGACTCAAACCTGAAAATGTTCAAAGTGAATCCACTGCCTAAATTCCTGTTATGTTTATCATATTTCTGTTTTAATATACATTTAGAAAAACTGTGATCACATGGGGGGATCTTTTGAATTATTAACTAAAATGAAGAATTGAAAAGGAAGGTTTCATCATTCCCAGAGTTACTGCTTTAGAGACATGAGCCATGAAGGAGGAAAAACTGAGAAAATACAAAATTAAGGACATCTTTAGTGTTCCCTGGGGTTGTTATTGACTTCAGGGTGTTTTGAAAAGAGACAGACTCCACAATAACATATCAGCTTTAACAAACATGGTTCCTCAGTTTGTGAGAAACAAATAATACCAAATACAAGACAAGTAAAAGTGTTTTTTCAAGTGTCTTTTGCTTTCCTTTAGGGCTAGTGAGGCAGAGTTCACCATGTTCCAATAAAAACAAAAGTGGGTCACTGATATCATAAGGAGACAGCTTTCAACTCTTGCCTAGGAAGCTGTTTTGAAAAAGAAAGCAAAAGGTAGATTCCACTGAAAATGTCTCAGAATATTTTAGTCTTCTCGAACTTCTGCAACAGAATTATATTGTCTGTGGCTTTATTTCACTCAGTAGTCTCCCATTGTTCTGCATCTGAATCATGTTCTCACAAAGTCCAAAGATTTTCCACTAACATAGGTACACACATACAAACACACACACTAAAGATGATATTTGTTTATCATTTTTAAGTTGAAGTGATAAACAGAAGAAATAAACAGTGAATGAAATATTTAGTGAAAAGTCACATCTGATTTAGAAGTATTGACATGGTGAAATTTTGGTTTATCACTGATTGGCTATGTGATAGCTATATTTTGTTTTTATTTGTTATGACTTTCTCATTTTCAAAATAAAATAATGAATGATATAGTACATTCATAATGTTTCAGTTGTACAAACCTAGACCATATATAGTGGGCTTATCGCTCTATTTTGAAAAAAAAAAACATTATTTTACAGCTAAAGACATAGGTAGAGAGTAAGAGACCGCATAAGACATTAATTTACTGTTAACATTGAATAGCTTCAGAAGGAAATTCTTTATTTAATTTCTTTATTACAATGACAAAATACTACAAAAGCAACATAAGGAAAGAAGGGTTTTTTTTCCTCTTACAATTCAGGGTGCATTTTGTCAGGGTGAGGGTGCATGGGGGCAGGAATTTGAGGTAGATGTCCACATTGTATACACAACTAGAAAGCAGAGGCACTTGAGTCCTGGTGTTCACTCTATTTTCCTTTGTTTTAGTCTTTGTTTTTGTTTAGTCTGGCTTCCAAGCCTAAAAGATGGTGCTGACCACAATCAGAGTGGGCTGTGCCTTCTCAGTTAAACCTTAGGAGACACGGTCACAGGCACATTCAGGAGCATTTTTCCTTGAGTGGGCACTGGAGATTGGCCATTGCAGAAGCCTAAGCTATACTTTTTCTTGTTTTTATAACCCTCCCTGTTCTTTCCTACTTATTTCCATTTTTTTTCTCTAGTCTAGAGAAGCAACATGGACTTCATCTCTCTGTCTGTCTCTGTCTCTCATTCTGCCTCTGCTACAACTATTTGTAAACAAATCTAAATGTTTCTGATGGATTTTAAGTCTATTCATTGTCAGGTAGAATATCTAGAAAAAAACAAGCATAATAAACAAAATACATTCCTTATTAGTGTTGAAGAACCCCCACAGCATGTTTTTCTTTCTGTTATTAAACATGAAAATATTATTCTTTACTCTCGGAATATTTTTTTCTGGTCAATTTACATTATTGAGAATAAATTAGGAAAAAAGTTGAGAATAAACATAATAGAAAATCCAGGGATCTTGAGACATATATTGGTTGTGATACATCTGCAAAGTTCCAAGTCTAGATAAATCCATAGAAACCTCAACACTCCAATGTTGAAGCATCATGAGGAAAGCACCACTAGAGAATGAACTATAGCTCAGGACAGTTGGGGGCAAAAACAATCAACAAAGAACACCTGTGTTCTGTTCTGAAAAGTTGAAGTGAGTCCTCTCCAGTTTTTTTCTTCTATGTCTCCACAGCCTCCAGCTGTATCAAACCCCTGAAGATAGATTTCTTAGGAAAAAGTCCTGTGGTTCCTGAAGACCAGCAGTGGAGAGAAAAGCTTCATAGGAGCTGGCATAGCTAAGAGCTTCTACTATCACAACCCCAACAATTGTCTAGCTGTTCACACATCACTCCTACACTGTTAGCTGGGCTCGCAGATCAATACTATTACTCTGAGTCCAGTGAAAACTCTTACACCTGTCTTTCAGTGATGGCAAATAAATCTATTAATTGTCAATATGATGCACTTGTTTATGGGATTGAGCCCATGTGTATATGTGTGTGTAGACATGAACATATTTATGAAGAGGTCAGAGGTCAACTTTGTGTGTCATTCTTCAGTAACCATTTATCTTGATTTCTGAGACAAGCTTTCTTAATTAGATTGGAGACTCCTAAGTTGTCTGTGCTATTTAGCCAGTGAACTCTAGATCCAGCTGTCTCTCTCTCTTCAGCGTGAGCATGAGAAGGTGAGGCACATCCCCATTTGTTAATATAATTTCTTGAGGCTGAACCCAGGATCTCACGCTTTCATAGTATACTGAGCTCTTACTTTGCTCCATTAACTACAACTTTTGATCGAGCAAAATGACTGTCTTTGTTCAAATCATCTTTGTGATCCTTTTTCATAAAAATTATGAAATATAAATCTGCTTCAGATGAACTTCAAGGCTATGAAAGTTTGAGTAAGAGTCATCATTGGTTTGCTAATAATGTGTGGATAGACCATTCATCTAGACTTGTATTCTCATTCATGAAAAGAAATGAAGATGCATAAAGTTATTTGGAAATTAATCATGTATCTGCAAAAATAACAGGACTCTTTAGACTGACTAATTTGTTTATAACAAGTTATTTTATGAACATAATAGGGATTATGATTAAATGAGCTAATATAATTTAGTTGATGAAAATGAGCTACATCTATTTTCCTTGTGTAAAAGATGATAAATGAATGTTTTCCCACTATGATTTCTTTACATTCTCACTGAAACTGCAAATCTATAACTCTGCCAAAGTCCTTATAACTTTCTGCCTGATTCAAATATAGGAGTGGTTTTCAACAGATGAGCATGTCACAGCTTGCTCTTGTTTGCTCTGCCACACATTAGAAACCAAACATTCTTTCTCTGGATAAGGCTTACTCTTTTGCTGTTATTTAACATCTCAGCCCAGACAGATAAATAAAAAAACTTTATGCTTCCCACTAATACACAGTTTTTCTTCATCTACTGAGCAATGAATCACACCAGCAACTCAGTCAGCCTTCTCTCACTCTGATATGGGGATAGTTTGAAAAGTACTAAAGGACTCAGTGAGTTATATTAAAACAAAGATGTCAAGTTGAGAGGGTGTCACATTAAGGGATATATGGGGATATTTGGAAGGGCAAATAGGGAGTAAATATCACCATAGCTCAATTTGGACATAGACAAGGATAAAGACAAATTTTCAAGGAACTAATAGACAATCAACCTGGTAAAATTAGAAAATGAATTTTTATTGAAATTCCTGTGTGGCAATTATTACACTAGAGTACACACTGTCAAATGGGTCAAATTAGTTTTTAATTTGTCATCACTGATTTTTATTTCATATGATTTATAAACAGAGGGAATTAAAATGATAAAATTAGTCCAACACTGAACTACAATTCTTCTGTAGAACATTTTAGCAATTCTTTATCTTTTCATGTATATTAAAACATGAAGGACGATGATTATAAAAAAATTCAATAGATAATATGTATACTACATTTCAATGTATTATTTTTAAAAATAGCTTTTAAAATTAATTCTTTGTTAATTTCATATCAATAACCCTAATCCTGCTCATTTCCTTGTCTTTTCATATTTCCCCTCTGTCCTTGCAACCTCCCCCAAATAGAAAACAAAACTAACTCTTTCCCAGGCATTGTGGAAAATCTGGCCCTGATGATGTGAGCACAGGTAGGCCAAACTGCCTTTTACCGTCTGCCCTGCTGGTCTGGGTAGAGAAGAACTGGTGAGCTGATCAATTCAGACACCACCCAGGCCGAGATTCAGGACTTTAAGTTGACTTACGCCAACATCTACCACATCTGTGAACTGCCAGAGCATATGAAGGGGCAAGTCCTGCAAAACCAAAGTTTCAAGACACAGGTCAACAACAGGCTATCTATCCTAGAGGAGTCCCTGTGAGGATCTAGTCTTGAAAGTATAGCAGAAACCAGAGACTTCAAGTTAGATCAAGGACTCATTGCAATGGAATGGTCAGATAAAGCTATTTGGACGAAAGAGTGTACTCTATGACATACTGTGACATGTGACAGTTTCCACTAAAAGATTTTTTTTTTAATAGTTCAAATTTTAACCTCCACTTTTTCCTATTATACATCAAATGTTGCACTGTGTACTTGGTTATGAAAACACTTAAATTTGTGGAAAGCAAAAGAAGAAACTTTCCAGTCTATTTGAAAAAGTAGAATATAGGACCCAATTGTGCCATTTCACTGAAAAGCTCTTATGAAAAGTTTTAAAACTATAAAAATACACCGTTGCTAGTACTACGTCAGGCTTCCTGCTTATCCCCCACATTGCTAAACACTGACTCTCTTTGGAGGATACCTTTTTTGTGCACATGACATATATTAGCTGCAAACTGAGTCATGATGACTCTCCACCAATCTGATCACAGTAACAGTGAAACCATTGTAGTTTTACATATTATAAAATTTATGAGATTAACTCTGTTTTCTTCCCATATTAATGTGGGTTATCTTGAGTTTCTCTTCTTGATAATATAGCAAAAGAATTTGACTAAGCTAGAAGTATTCCACTGCAAACTGTTTTGAAATAACCCTGGCAAGAAATGATGATATTTGAGGTAACTGTTAGGCCATAGGTTTAAAAACATTATTAGATTGTACAAATTTTTAAGAACTAGAAATGCTCAGGGCTTATATCTGTCGAGTTGGGAACCATGAAGTGATAGTTGGTCTAAGGGGAAGTACAACACTTAAGGCACTAGACAGAACCTGTTTAACCAGTCTGTGGCAACACTGGGGAACAGGTTGTATATGGTGATTTTCCCTTGTTCTTAGCAGGTTTACACTTTCTTCAGAATAATCTACATAGTTCCTCTTTTCTAGACATTTTTGATATTATTGTATCATAGTGCTTCCTCCAGGGTAACCTGATTCAGACTTCCTAGACCAACTAAGATATTCCTGTAGTAAAAAATATATCAGAGGTAGAGACATCACAGAAAAAATTGAAAAAAAAATTCTTATTTTTTGGTTTATTGCTTCTTGTTCACTTTCTATTGAAACTTCAGTTCTATAACATGGGCACACTTTTCAGAGAACATATGTTCTTTTCAGAGAATGGGTGCTGCATGAAGATAGTGCCTTACTTAGGTAAAATATATCTATATAAGAAAGTCAGAGATGCCAGGGAAACAAAAGAGGTGTGTGTGTGTTTATGATCTGTGTATGTATATATCTGCTGTATAACTGCAGAAGTAGTAGTCACATCTATATATACAGAAATGTAGATGAGGTTTATAAAATATTTGGGATAACAATTTTAGATAATTTCACTAAAACTATTGTTAAACTATTTGAGAATTTGTATGACAGATCAAATAATATCATTAAGTGAAACTCAATGGAGTTATCAATATTAAAACCAACTGTCTTTTTATCTCATTTTCAATTTAAGGTGGAACAATGACATATTTTAAACCTTTGTGTCTAGAGAAACTTAATCATGCTAAATTTTGTGGTATATTCACAGACAAAAGTCTTAAATAAGGTTAATTACAAACAAAAAGCAAATAAGACTAAGGATGAATATTTGCTATGATGTTTTAATTTAACTACAATAGAAAATAAATACCAGGGATATATTTTTAAAATGTGCCTAACAACTAAAGCACCCAATACAACATTATCCTCAATACTTTCAGATACTACTCACTGATGACTTAATGCTATGTGTGTGTCTGTGTGTGCGTGCATGCACTCATGCTCACACACACTTGCTTACTCTACAAGTGCTTTGAGTATATATATAGCTTCTAGTTAAGTGTTTTTAAGGGATACAGGAGTATGTAAACAAGTGGGTCCGTAGGTCTATAACTTTTCTTGTTCCTTTTCTTAGGCTCGTTTTCCTTCTGTTTGTTTTGTCCTATTCTGCTAAATTACTTTCTTGTTTTATTTCATTATATTTCATTCTTTAATTATTATCTCTTAGATGCTTGTTGGTTTTCAAAGGAGAGACAGAATGAGGCTTGGTCCTTATGGAAGGGGAGGTGGGGGAGAGACTGAAAGGATTAAAGAGAGGGGAAACCATAATCAGGATATATTATGTGAGAAAGAAAGCTGTTTCCAACAAGAGAAAAAAAACATAGTTTTCTCAAGTGCGTCTAGTTGGGCATACAAATCACTCTTAAGGTCATTCGCTGTCTCAGAATTAGATGCCCAACTCAAAATGAACTCAGTGACATTTTTGGAGGTTCCTTGTCACACAGTGCTTTGTTACAGCTATTATTATTATTATTATTATTATTATTATTATTATTATTATTATCATTATTATTGTTTGACCTCACAGCTCCTTTTTTATATATTATGGTTTTTGCTTTTAATGGGATTTCTTTGTGGAAGGTTGTGTATCTCTATCTATAGGTCTTTGTTTCCTTTTTATTTGTCCATTTCCTTCTGTTTGTATGTTTTGTTCTATTCTGATTTGTTTATTTTCTCTTACATTTATCATTATCATCATCATCATTTCACTGCTTCTCTGAATTCTAAGGAGAGCGAGTATGGAAGTATGTGGATTTGGGTGGGAGGGAGGTGAGGGGGATTTGAGACAAGTTGGGGGAAGGGAAACTGCAATCTGTATGCACTATACAAAAATGTATATTTTCAACAAGAAAAAGTGTTTGCACTAAAAAATTATCAAATAAACAAAAATTAAAAAATAAGTAGTAGCTTACTACCTTCCCTGTCCAAAAAAAAATTCTTCCTTTGGAAATTGAATTGTTGAATAAAAAAATTGAGTACAATGCTATTGAGCTCATTTAAATAAATATTTCCCCCCAAAAATACAAGGTTGAATAATGAATGATTCAAGAGTGTCTATGATTAACAAGGCATAGAGTACCCCATTAAGACCAACAAAGATCCATGGTTTCTTTCCAAAATTATATGCATGAAGCCATTCATGCACAGAAATAAAACTAGCATACAAAATAGTACCAAGTTTAGCCTTCACACTGTTGCCAAATGGTCTTTCTTCAGAGGTCATCACTCATGAAGAACTCTGTTGTGGATAGCCCCAGCCTTGCTTGTATTTTGATGCTAATTCTCCTTTCCTGGGAAGGGCTTCAGAGGAGTGAATCAGTACACACCTTAATTTGTAAAATAAAGACTAGAGACAGTGATTGGGCAGTAGAAGGGGAGGTGGAGAAATAAAGGTTTGTGGGAAGAGAGAAAGAGAGACAGAGAGAGAGAGAGAGAGAGAGAGAGAGAGAGAGAGAGAGAGAGAGAGAGAGAGAGAGAGAGGAGGACAGAGGAGGACAGAGGAGGAAGACAATGGAGGAGCAGGAGGTAGAAGGACAAGCGCATGGCTTGAAAAACTCACAAGTTATAAGGGATCTCATAGCTGGGGAATAGAGTAGTATAGTGGTGAATCTGCCCAATCTAGGCGTGCAGCTTATATTCATAATTGTGTTTTCTTTGACCGGTCTTATTTGAGTTGGAGAATTACTGCAACAGAACTCCAAGCAGAAATAACTGGATATAGTTTGTTTATATGAGGCAGTGACCACAATAGATTATGTATATCTCTTTACTTTTCCTGCCTTTCATCTTTTATTTTTATAAACACTACCATAAATTTCTGTCTCTGCATTATGTATAAACCATCTGGTAATAGTCAAATGTGTACAGTCACCAGGATCTTGAATCTTCTCCAAGTAAATAAAATCTGGAAAGTGACTATCTTCCATTCTATATCATCCCTGCCCATCATCATATAGCTACAGCTAATAGTATTGTATCTGACAGTGTTTAATGCTTCAACAGTTTTACACAAAAATATTTCTAATTTGTTTATTTTGCCTGTTTCCCTCATTATTTTAGATTCAAGTGTACAAAGTTGAATTATTTTCCTATCAGAAAAGTATGCAATATTACTTATGCTTCAAACTGTAAAAATACATATTTTTTGATATTTGAAATCAATTTCAAAGCTGAGATTGACTATAGCATTGGACAAATGGACTACCAGCAAAGCAATTCACATCTGGGTCAAAGTGGAATCAATTTCTAAGAGCTGATGCTATCACAAGAAGAAATACTGTGCTCCAAGATAAATGTACTAAATTGAAATGGAAAAATATGAGCTCTAAGCAGTTCACGTAATATCCTTTTACTTGCAACTGGTATGGATAAGTTTGTGGCAATGCTGTCTCGTTTATAATAAATTAAGCACATTAGATTTAAAATATTTTACAAGGTAACACTGAAGTGCCAGTTGATTAACTCATATATTCCAACTTTGCATCTGAAGTGCAAAGAAATGGAGACTAAGAAGAAAGCGGTCCATTGTAAGGATTGATCATATGTTTTGTAAGAAAAAAAGAATAGTTTGGGAAGGCCAGAGAAATTCAAAAGGAGTCGACATAGTGAGCTGGCAAACCCATGTATACCTTCTTGACATTTGGCTTCCAGTTTCTACTAAAAGTTTATATAGAGAAAAGCCAGACATTAACTTTTGGAACATGGTAAATTCAGTTTCAAATCTCAAGTAAAATCTTTCCATAGAAAGCTAATCAAAGTCCCCCTGCTCACTTTGATTTTTTTTCATGCATAGTGAGGATAACAATTTTAATGTAGAGTATTAAGATGAAGATATATATCAATGACATAGGAACACAGATATTACTTATGGCATGCGAGTGTTGTGTGTACATATTCCTATGTCCCGTTTCCTGTGAAAAGATGGGAAGTGAGGATCAGTTCAAACATTTTACATCTCAGTGATTCACATCATCATAAATAAATGTCACACTGTAATACATATTAGAAGGGATATCTCATATCAGCTTCACCAGAATTCAAGAATGAATCTGTACAATGCCCTTTTTATTTGTAATTCTGTATTATCCGAAGAACACAGATTGTTTCTATGTGTAGTCAAGAATCAAAGATAGTAATGATATGATAGTATATGTTGAATTCAACCGGATTTGTTACATAAAATGAATATGAGTAATTGATAAAAATGGGTAAGGAAAACACTGAATAATTTATACAAGCTACTCTGGATCATTTTTACAAAGCATCTAGGATGTAAGACATTCAGTATACACTGAGTGCTATAAAAAAACGCACAAAGAATTTAGGAGTTTTACTTTCAAGGAGTTTAAAATTCAGAAGAAAATGACACAAAGCAAATATGTCAGCTGATCAACTGTGATGAACCATCCTCTTCTAAAGCTGAAGTGTGAAGAAGTTGTTTTGTGTCACTGAGGAAAATGTACTATGGTGACATACTGGTTAGTATTAGTGACTGTTTAGTAATGTTTCTCAGTACTGGCTGTATGGACAGAAAAGGTCAAGAAGAGGCTGATTTTCAATCTAGACCCAAGGTGCTTCTTTGTGGGTTTACTTGATTTCTCCCAAGTTACATAAGAAAGAAGCAATTATTTAGCCCGTTCCAGAGTTTACTCTTATGAGGTTCTTAGATATTTCACACTCTTCAGATAGAAGGTTCAGGGTCAATGTTTTTTGGCACTGAAGCTTTAAAGAGCCTCTCGTGGGTGTCCAGACTTTTACAAAAATATGTAGAAGATATTATGTAGAAGATATTATATATTAATAATGCTATTATTAATATAGATATTATGTATATGTAGAAGATATTATATATTAATAATGCTATTCTAGCATTATTCTCCATATTAAAATATGGAGAATAATGCTAGAATAGGTAATGTGTAATAGAGTCGGCAAAACCATGACACAGTAAAGGAAAGGGGTGGATTCTAGGGAATAACCCATTTGGTGTCACTTACATTTCATATCTCACCCAATGCTCACAATATGCCCTCTCCCAAAACAAACCCTTTATAAGTTTGAATCTGGGTCTGTAGCTCAGTGATGAGACATGAAACTAATACTAGGCCCTGAGTTCAACCCACAGTAACAACAAAAGATGAAAATACCACCACTAAACCATCTGATTCAAAACAGTTAAACCTCACAACAATTATATAAATAAAATACTACCATTAATATCTTAGTAATAAAAAAATCAGTACAGCTCAGTTGTGTGCACAGTTATCCTCATAATATTCAGGCCTATTAACATCAAGTTCTTTCCATCATTGTTAAAAATGATTCCTGAATTGGCTTGAGTACTTAGGAATGTGTACACGTTTCCAGGCCTTTTTATTAAAAAGTCCAAGTCAGTATTTCTAGAATAAGTCCAATAATTTGACAGTTTAATGAAATACATTACGATTTTAATCACTAGGCAGATTTCAGAAACATGCCATGCTATGATGTAGAGGTCTCCCCAGATACCCTCCTGAAAGACTTTTGGTTATTATATGACTCCCTATTTTCCATTAAGTCTGGGATATTTCTTTGAGTTGCTTGCCTGATTCCTAAATGTGTTTTCTGAAAAGTACTTTATATCAGTCATTGACACCAGAGTATGAACTTAATTGATAATGTTTCCTCTCCTGAGGACTTTATATTTTCAGCTTTATTTAGTTCAGAATGTGGGAGGAGAGGCTTTGCCTTCTGCTTAGAGAATAAAATGTTCAGAAAACTGGCAGGTGAGAAATGTAGGAGGAATGAGAAAAGAGCTATTTTGGGGGCCCTTGAAATCATAGGAGAGGGATGACAACTTTCAGGTTATGAGTTTAAAATTGTTCTGAGGAAAATTGAAGCTGTGACAATTATTGTATGAATATTTGTACAGATAACAGGTGTTCACATAAAAGTAAACATGTGACAGAAACGAAGAGGATTGTCATTGTACACAGAGATGCCCCCCAAATGCCTGGCTCATACAGCAGGCTTCAGAGTACATGTATTCCTGGAATAAAGTGAAGCTTACTGGTTGCAATGACAAATGACTCTTTGGTTTACAGTGACACATTTAATCAGCTTGAGAGCTCTCTTTGCACATATCATCATAGTATGAGACACCGTCTCTTGCATTCTGGAAACCAGTAAGTTGTTAATTTCTCCAAACACTTAGTACTATGCTATATATTTATGAAGAAAGAGCACTGGTTGGATGAAATATGTCCTGATATAAATATAAACTGAAATAATACAGGAATGAAAGTTCACATCTAGGCTGGAGGTAAACACCATCCAAAGGAAGCCAGTCTATAGGCAGATATTTTGCTATGTTAAGTATGATCATCACTCTTTATTGAGGTAAGTTATAGAAGTGGCTCTTTTTTTATTTTTATCTTGACTCCATGGGTGAATGGCAGATGGGGAATTAGAAACCATCAGACTCACAGTACCCACAAAAACACAGTTATGCACCAATATATGATATTGATGCTAATATAGATATTGACCTAGTTTGTTTTCTATTGCTTGGGGAAAACACTAATCAGAAACAACTGGCTTACAGGTCATAGTCCACCACTGAGAGACGTCAAGGCAGGAACTCAAGGCAGGAACCTGGAGGGAGAAATTGAAGCAGGAATGATGGAAGAATGCTACTTCCTGGAATCATGCCCATAGCTTGCTCAATTTGCTTTCTTATGCATCTGATGAATGCCTGCTGAGGTCTGATACTACTACAGTTGAATGGGCATTAATACATAAATCATTAATAAAACCAATCAAACAGAAAAATAAAACAAAGCAACCAGCAACAGCAAACTACCTCACAGGCAGACTCATAGGCCAGTCCAATCTCATGGAAACAATTCTACAACTGACATTTCCTATTCCTGAATGATTCTAGTTAGTGTCAAATTGACAAAAACTAATCAACATATACTTTAACAATGCAGTTGTTTATTTCTTAGAGTAGTGTTTGTTTGATGTGTAATAAGATTGTAGTTTAAGGCAATGGATTTAGGGAAAGATACCTTGGGTCTAGGTGAGTCTGCATGTATATTAACTTAGTACCTGACGTGAATATTGAATCTTCTAACTTCATTTTCATTTTTATCAAGTAAGAATCAAAAGGTGTATCTGACATAACTCCACACACATAGCACTATACAGATAGCACATAATTGTGAAACACATAGAACTATTTATGCATACATTTATAGTTATTATTCTAAAGATTTACGTTATATATTTGTAAATATACAAATTCAGTATATGTATGTACTCATTGTGAGTGTGAGTGTGTGTGTTGTAATCTGAAGCAAATAGAAAGCGCATTGAGGTCAAAGTATTTGAAGAGGAATTAATCAAAGATTTTACTATGTATGTGTGCATGACACTAACGGGAATAGTATGGGACTCTCAAGAAAGTCTGAACAAAACATAGATCAGAGTTGCTGGAACACTGATATTTTGAGGGCCTCAATAGTAAAGGGTCAGATGGATAAAGACAATTGTTCTGGAATAGTGACTGTCTGTCACGAGATAGTCAGGCTGAGTGCTCCTGAATAGTTCCAGGCAGGAATTTAATGCCTAGAGAGTCCTATCCTGTAAGGACATAACAGTTCTGTTTCTTTGTTTCCTTTTTTGCTTAGGCTACATCGATCTCAGTCTTGGTAGTTCTAGGTCTTCCTTATTAGTTTGCTAAACTCATCTTGGGGATTGTTTTTTAAAGACTAGCTCTCTGAAATGTAAGCCAATGGCCATGCATATCTTATTTTCTTTTTTTTTTTACACTGAACTCTTGGTTTTTCTTGCATGCTGATTGATTTTGTGACATCATTACTTGCACAAAATGTATTGTTTGGTGCAGTGATATGACACAATTTATGCTACATCATTGAAAAATTGATATTGCCATTTATTTCATCAGGAGAGTCTTTAAGTTTTTAGAATGTCTACAAGGGATGCAGTTTTTCTACCCTAAGTTGTGCTTAAATATTTAATCTTATCACTGGCAATAAACACATAGAATTCTTTGAACTCTGTTTGATTTTGTTCATTTACAAGATAATAATAGTCCAAAGATTAACTTGACATACCAGAAGTTGTAAAATTATTTGCTTATTTTAAGGGAACATATTGTTCTTGAATGAAAACAAATGAACAAGCAAAAAAACAGACCAAGACATAGGTAGGGCACTAAGTTGCATTCCCTCAAGGTACACCTCGGTCTTTGGTAAAGAACACAAATACTTCCTTTGTTTACTATCTCACCATGTAGAGTATTTAATACACAATGTAGTTAGTAGCAGAAATTTAAAATTTGACTAAGTTTCTCTCTTCATTGAGAGCTAAGTCATAGAAAAAAATTAATCACCCTCATGGTTTAGGGAATTGTCTTGACTGCTTCAAAACCAGCAGTTGTCTTACTGGCCTTTTAATTGTCAGAAGAAGTGTCAATATGAAACAGAAAAAAAGTACCACTACAAGTATATTTTTGATGGTCCATCCCACTTGAAAGTACATGGGTATATTTTGTGCCCATATAGCTGTTGTAAAAGAGCAGTGCTTTACATTCCATAAATGAGAAAGAGATTAGAGCCCAGAAAAAAAAATAATTTGAGGTCAAAATTCTAATCTTTTGTGACATAACCATATATCATAAACTGAAATTCCTAAATTGAAATTGAGAGGTTTATTTAAGCAAACCTGCTATCTCTTTATAGATAAAGAGTTCTTATAAGTGTTGATGATCACCTTGGACAGTTGTAGTGAGGGTATGAGAGGAAAAGGGATGTCCTAAGGTGCTGAATGGAACACTAATTTTTGACTGAACTATTAACCATATGGGAATGTTGGCTATGGAGGTCTACATACACACACACACACACACACACACACTAAATCAAACAAACAAATTGTTTTCTGAGTGTAGCTTTGATTCTAGGATTAACAAGCCTGTTCAAGAAGGAAGCCTCAGATGCTTTTATGCTTGCTCTCCTTTCTTAGAGTTGACCTAGTAGATACTTATAAGAAAATTACAGGCTCAATGCTAGACAAAAACAATGTGAATTTTGTTTTGTTTGTGTCGACATGTTTCGGCTTCTTTGGGTAAGGTTAGTTTGCTTTTATTTTTGCCTTGGGTTTTTTTTTTTTTTTTTTTTTTTGGCAGGGGAGAGAGACAGAGAGAGATAGAAACAGAGAGAACAGAAGATGGGTGGATATGGAGGTGGTGAGAATCCTGGAGGAGGTAGAGAAGGGGAAAGAATATGTATTCTTTTTTTTTTTTTTTAAAGAAATAAACTAGAAAATATTTTAATACAAAATGTTAATATTATTATACAAAATGTTATAAATACAAGATATTAATGAAATTATGTAATGTTCTTTTTCTGAACCACATTTAAAACCCTTATCATAATTCCATACTCTAACCTGAAAATAAGCCATTGGATATGTGTGGAAAATGCAAAGTATTGTAGGCAGAACATGGAAAAAGAGACTATCAGTTTCCTTAGCAACAAACTATGAAAGTGATTTCCCCGTCTTTACCTTTTTGGAAAAAAAAATTCAACAGTAAACTGTAATGTTTATATATAGAAGTCACAGAATCCGATGTGACCATGACTCATTAAAGCAGACTGGAGGTGGTATAAGCATCAGTATAAATGTTAAATGTGTCCAAAATAACAAAACTTCAGTTTTATTTCTGAATTTAGGTATCTCTCGGGGTCTGGCACCTCACTCCTTTGGAGTTTGAGACCTATAAGTCCCTACAGGAAATACAGAGGAAATTGCTCCACCATTGCTGAACAGATAATTCTTCATGTGAAAGTAGTCTATTGGTCCCTTCAACAAAGTGGCCAGTTACAGTGTTCATAAGACACTACTGAGCCATTACTTATGAATTCATTCTACTGCATGTACCCATCTTCTTAATTTCTCGTAATGCAAAGCCACATAGATTAAATCAAATAAAAAAGCATCAGAGTAGTCAGTTAGCCCATCCAAATGATGACTGTGTGATAGGATTTCTAAATCTCCAAAATAGCTAATGTCTTCTGGTCCCTTTTGTAACACTTGAGCTTACAATCCCATTATAGTGCCACTAGGTCAAGTAAGCAGTGAGTTTCTAACAGTGTGGAGAAGAAATTTAAGAGTTAGAAATCATAAGAAGTAGCACTTTTGCTTATTTTTAAGTGGAGTTTAGATGATACCTAGAAACCAATATTAGCTTCTGTAAAATATACTACAGTGTCCACACAAGAGCCCAGAGGCCTCATGCAGCAAAGAATGTGCTTTCCAAAAAAAAAAAATATGCCGCATGAACTATGAGACATTTTTCATGATTTTTAAAGATTACAGATTAATTTTCTTGTATGAGCTTCAGAAATAACAATGTCAGGTTGCAAGCAGAAAGGTTGGACATGAATATTATTTTTCAGAGAAAAACAAGTGTAAAGTTTACAACAATGAGACTTGGTTTTTTTCTATTAACTTATCCCTTCTTTTTCAAGTTTTAATTATTTCCATATTCTTACAGTCCAGTCATTATGTTGCTCCCAATCTACCCCCACAATTCCACATGCCATTCCTCCTCCACCCTGTCTCCAAGAGGATGTCTCCTCCATCCCCACCAGGCCTCCCCCTCCCTGAGGCCTCAGGTATCTTGAGGGTTAGGTGAATCTTCTCCCACTGAGGCCAGACCAAGCAGTCCTCTGCTGTATATTTATCGGGGGCATCATATCAGCTGATGCATGCTAATATGGTTGGTGGCCCAGTGTCTGAGAGATCTGAGGGGGTCTGGGTTAGTTGAGACTGTTGATCTTCCTGTAGGGTCACTATTCTCCTCAGCTTCTTTCAGCCCTTCTCTAATTCATCCACAGGGTTCCCTGACTTTAGTTCATTGGTTGGGTGTAAGTATCTGCATCTGTCTCAGTCAACTGCTGAGGACAGTCATGCTAGGCTCCTGTCTGTAAGCCCACTATAGCATCAGTAATAGTGTCATGTCTTGGAAACTCCCCTGTAGCTGAATCCCAAGTTGGGCTGGTTACTGAACCTCCTTTCCCTCAGTCTCTTCTCCAGTTTTGTCCTTGCAGTTTTTTTTAGACAAGAACAATTCTGGGTCACGGTTTTTGACTGTGAGATGGCAACTCCATTCCTCCACTTGATGCCTTGCCTCTCTACTGGAGATGGACTCTACAAGTTTTCTCTCCCCATTGTTGAGCATTCTGTTATTTTTTCACTTACATTTATTTATTTATTTATTTATTTATTTACTTATTTATTTACTTATTTATTTATTTATTTATTTATTTATTTATGGTTTTATGGTTTTACTTATTCACTTCACATCCCACTCACTGCCTCCCTCATGGTTAACCACTCCCACAATCTTTCCCTCATACCCCTCCTTTTCTCTGAGCGAGTGGGGTATACTGACATGCTAGGAGTCCCTCACACTAGCACTTCAAGACTCTGCTAGGCTAAGTGCATCCTCTTCCACTGAAGGCAGACAAGGCAGCCCACCTAGAAGAACATATCCCATGTACAGGTAACAGCTTTTGAGATAGCTCCCACTCTACTTACTTAGGACCCACATGAAGACCAAGCTGTACTTCTGTTATATATGTGCTGGGTGGCCTAGGTCCAGCCCATGTATGTTCTTTGGTTGATGGTTTAGACTTTGAGAGCCCCAGAGGTCCTGGTTAGTTGACTGTGTTGGTCTTCCTGTGGAGTTCCTATACCCTTAGAGGCCAAAGTCCTTCCACTTCTTCAATCATAAGTGTCACCAAGTTCCATCCACAGTTTGCCTATGAGTGCCTGTATCTGTCTGAGTTGGCTGCTGGGTGCAGCCTCTCAAAGGACAGCTGTGCTAAACTCCTGTCTGCAAGCATAACAGCATATCATTAATAGTGTCAAGGATTAGTGCTTGTCCATGGGATGGGTCTCAAGTTGGACCCATTATTGATTTGCCATCCCCCCAGTTTCTGTCCCTACCCTATCCATGCATTTCTTGTAGACAGAATAAATTTTGAATAGAAAGTTTTGTGGGTGGGTTGCTGACCCTATCTCTCCATTGGGTTCATGTATGGGTACAGGAGGTGGTCTCTTCAGGTTCCATATTCCCAATGAGTGAGTCACCTTCATTGGTTCTTTGGCACCTCTCTTCACTCAGTAAGTATGACGGTGACAGTCAAATAATATGCGTATTTTCACAGGTCTTCGTGTAAATTCTTTAATTAATATAAAGGCCATTTCATCTCAGAGATAAAGAGACTGAACACATTGTCACTTTTTAAATTACAGAGCTGATAAATAACATGGGCAGGACTCAGTTATAGCATGTCCATACACTAAAGTACCAAAACCAACAAACAAGAATATTTGTGGAATGTCTGATGAAACACTTTAGTTTTATATTTACATGGTTCCAGACATATGACTGGAGCAGGCTATTAAATCAGAAGGACCCCAGATATAGACATTACTTGATATCTTTTGAACAAGATCAAGTGAGATTTAAGAGAACAGTTAGACTCTTGCATGTAAGAATGATTATCTTCCAGTCAGTGGGGATTTTTTTCTCCACATGAGTGGAGAATAAGACTTAATGAGTGTCAGCTTCTGCCAGTGTGTGGTAGAAAAGAGATTTCCCATCTTCTCTCTTCTGGAAGAAGATAAAATTTCCTTTGAAAAGAAGTCATGCCATCCTTACTGCTGAGAACTTATAACTGCTATCTATACAAGCAAAATGAAGGCAGAAACTCATTCATAGTTGATGATGCCATGCCCCTCAGTTGATAATGTCATGTCCCTGAAGTGTAGACTCTAAGCTTCTCCTTTAGACAGCACTGTGCATGTAGGCCATGGAAAGAGCTTCACCCTCAGAAAAATTATTCTGAGATAAATTTTATAACAGCAACAAGGAAGCAGTGAAGTGCTTATGGCAAATTGGAGAGACAATTTTAATAAAGATTAAACAGTATATAGCACAACAACCAAATCAGGTTGTAGGGTAAAAAGTCCAAGCCTCCTTCTGGGTTCGAAAACCTACCAAACTCCATCAATCTTGAGTCTGAAAACTTACCTGGGGCTTTGCTTAAAATCCAACCAAACCCACCCTGCAAGTCCTCACCCCTGAAAATGATTCATCCCCCAACAAAATCTATCCAAGCCTGTCTCCTGCTTAGGTCCTTGCTGCTTCTCACCCAAGTAGCACCCACCCTCTTCTGTCTCTCCCAATAAATCTCTTATGGGAGGTTTGTTGTGCAATGTAACTTTGTGGTATTCCTTAGCTCCTGAATTGCAGGATACTTTTCCATCAGAACTGTAACATATTCATTGGGGAAATCTTTCCTATCAGAACTGGAACACCTTCCCAGGTACTTAGTATACCCATGAAGAGAGTAGACAGTTTAACACAAAGGAAGAGTTTTGAGAAATGGCCATATTTCATCACAACTTACTCAACTAGAGAAAAAGAAAAGTGGAAAGTGGGACATCTCAATTCTATTAAGTACACAGATAAGGAGTAAGGCTTCTTTAGAATTTCCATTTTCCCTGGAGTAGTTAATTTGAATTGCATTGAAACGAACAGTCTTCTGCTTTGCTTCTAAATTCTTCAGTAACTTAACATGGGAAATAGAAGAGTCCAAAGTATTTCTGTCATGAGCCCATTGATATATATTATACACTTACTTTATATCAAATTCTCAGGAAACAAACTATCTGTAATGAGCATCTAATGCCTCTGATTTTACTACAGGACAGTCTGACCCCTGTTTCTTAATAAGTTTCCAGTTTCTCACAGTGGTGTTGTTCTTCATTGGCCCTCCCAAATCATCCCATGAGGACCTTACATGAGAGTCACAACCCTAAGTCAAGCAGGGTTTTTTTTTTGTTTTTGTTTTTGTTTTTGTTTTTGTTTTTTAGCTGATAGAAAAACCTGTATCAGCTTTTAACTCTTTCTGATCCTGACTGAATCAGATAAGAGCAGCCTGGTGCTAAAGATACCAGTATGGCTAGACTGCAATCATCATATATTTATTTTTAAAATTACTGTGCTTGTTATTGAAAAGGTATTTGTAATGGTGATATAAAAGCTCATAAACATTGGAAAATATTTTCTTTTCTGGGTCAGTGTAATGAAAGGACCTTAAAAGCATAGAAAACAAGGCATGATGGTAGAGGTAACACCAGAGCTTCAGCAATTAAAGTAGGAAGATTCTTAAAGCTGAAGCTAGCCTAGACTACATTGTGAGTTCTATACCAGTCTGGGCTATTGTGTAAGACCTTCCTTGTCACAGACAGCAGTAAAATAAGAACACAAGAAACAGTGAAAAACAAGATGCAGAAATGTCTTTTCAGAAGGACATGTTTGTGGGTAGCAGTTAAATCATTACCTGAACAACCTTCTTGAGTCAGTCTGTCCTACATCTCTGGATCTTCCTTAGCTAGACCCACCATTATATAAACAGATAACTTGAACATAATCTATTTAAGTTATCTCCACTGGTGCTACATGCCTTGTTGACCACTGCCTGATACAGAGATGCATTTGTTTATCCACTATACCTCATTCTTATTTTGATAACTAGAGTAAATTTTGCATGCCAGGTTTGTGATAACATTCATTTCTTTCCTATAGGTATACTTATGCAAGAAGCATGAAGCTATGAGTTTTCACAAATACAGTTTTATGAAACTTTTGTTTGGACTCAGGATATAAATATCTAATTTCATTCATGTCATCTAGTGGAGTATATAAGGTAGTTTCTCTACTGGGTCAATGGGAGTCATGGTGAGAGTATTTCTGGTTCTACAGGTATTCTCTGCTCTGAGTATATAGTAAGTTTTCATATAGATCTTCTAGAACATGTATACCAACATTTCAAAATGAAAATAGAATCATGCCTCAATTTATTGAATTGGAAGAGTTGAATGGCACAGCACTCAAACTAAGATGAATACTCTCACTATGTACCATATCTAGTGGTGTAGATCCTGATATGACTTGATATTATGCAGTACCATCTTTTACCTCAGATTTGTCTGAAGTTAAGGCTGACCTACATATTCACTAAATAAAGTCAAGATAAATTGTCAACACTACAGCGTGAGTTTGTTTAATTCAGTTAACTTGCCCCAACAAAACTGGAATATTTTAAGAAATGGTTACTTTTCACATCATCAACATTCTTTTCTATAAGTTGTGTGCTCAGTAGCAGAGAAGCTGTGTCACCTTGGTGAATGGAAGTTGAGCCAGAGCCCTTTACCTAGCCTCTATTAATGATGATCATAGCTGCTGCCCCAGGGCTGGCAGTATAGTAAGGGTACCAGAGGCTAAGACATTTGGTTGGCTTGGATATGAAATACATTGTCCATAGGAAAGACATTCATACTTTGTGCCTATAGGCCTACCTCAATGCTTCTCACATATAACTTTGTGTATAGAATCATCATTGCCAGTTGTTTCTCCCTAGCTTGTGAGTTACCGGATAAGTCATTGAATACTGTGCCCAAATCTGACTATTTTTACGTCAGAGAATTTCAGAATACAAATTTCCTGTCATGTGCACCAGCCAAAACGGAAGATAGCCTGTCTTTCATACATGTCCATCAGCATGTTGATTTTGCAATGAGATAGAGCTGGCCTGGTCTAGCCTATATTTCATTTCTTTCTTCTTGATAAGCTGCTCATAAAGGGACTGTCTTCAATCGTTATGTGTGAACTTGATAGTGTTTCAGGACTGAAGTCATGTATAACTTACTTACATCCTCTTACTGTGCTCAGCCTTTGTCCGTGTTAATTCTTTCCATTTTATGATACACACTGCTAAGCTTGCTCCAATATCTGACAATATCTGTGTCATGGTGCCAACGTGGACTGTCTGGTTATGTGATCTTTTGGCTACCAGTGGCGAGGTATTCATTCATTTGTTTCAGTCGCATTAGCATTGTTACAAGGTATTTTCTTAAAGATGGTGAATTATCTGTTGAAGATTATATCATTTTTCTTCATTTACATTTAAGATTTTCTTTGGAAGCAAGACTAAATATATAGTCCACGGGGCCTCATATTGTGGATGTGATTTGAATCTTTATTCTGTACTTTGGCAAATTCAAGTAGGGCAGTTTATGAAATTATAAGTAAATGGGCCCAGAAAAATCTCCAGAGAATAGAACACAGTTACCTATAAAAATAGTAATATTCTCATATGACATTGTGGTTCATTGGTGAGAGAACACTTTTTAATTTCTCTATCTACTGATTCCTTTATCATTAACTTCAGATCTTGTTAGTCATTACAGTGGTGCTTAACTTATCCACTCTTCTACTGTGCCTGCCCTACCTTCTAGAAATCTTCTCTATAGGCTCTGTGCTTCTATCATCCTTACTGCTGCTCTGTCCTTGTTGTTATTTTGACAATTGCTAATGGTGTTTCTGTCCATTAACTATCGTTGTCTTGTGCTACTTTGGACCTTTACCCACATTACCCTTATGAAGGTCTGTTATAGAGGAGTGGTTTGTAGCCTTGTTTCTGGCCTCAACGATTGGTTCTCTACACATTTTCAGAGAAATCCCTTTACCGTTTGTAAGTTTGAGCAATAGAGAGTATTCTAGAATCTTGGGAGACTATAGGCATTCTTCTGTTTGTGGTGTAATCTGTCCATCTTTGTGAGTTTATGTTCGTGTCTTTCTGTTTGCCAAAGATTGTTTGCATTGTGCAGTATTTGTTTTCTGAATACTTGTATGATCATTTATTTATATTTTCTCATTTCTAAAGGTCCTTTCAAAACATTAAATTGTATAATCGTCATAGAGTTTAGTATCCTCATATCAGTAGACATCTTTTTTATTTTTTTTGGATATTTTATTTATTTGCAATACAGATATCATCCCCTTTCCCTATTTCCCCTCCCTAGATCAGCATGTCTCACCCATTGCTCTGGCAGCCACCATGCTCCTTCAGCATCCTGCAGAAAAACCACAAACGTGCCCTCTTCCCCATATTTAATACCTGATCAGGATCATGCCATATGCCAGTAAGTGGATCCTTCCCTTTCACCTATGCATAAGTATGCCTAGTTGTAGAGCGCCATAGACACTCAGCAGAAAATTCCTTGGCATCCAATTAAAAAAATTTTTTTTAAATAAAAAGAATACAATTTAAATAAATTTGTGGTATACAGGGGTATATCTCTTCCTTTTTTATTTTATGAAGATATTGTTTTAAAGTTCTGTGGGCCAGTTCCACAATTTCTTGTCCTTGACAATTATAAGGAATCCCCATAATATGGGTAATGTTAAATTGCTGCTAAAGAGTCTCAAATGTTCAATTGCATAGCCAGTTCCATTATTTGTTTGTTTGTTTTTCTTTTCTTTATTTTTTATTACTGGGTACTTTATTTATCTACATTTCAGATGTTATCCCTTTCCCTGTTCCTCACCCCCAGAAACCCCTTAACCCATCTTCCCTCTTCCTATTTCTATGAGGGTGTGCCCTCACTCATCCATCCACTCTTACCTCTCCTCCCTGAAATTCCCCCTCACTGGGGCATCCAGTCTTCAAGGGACCAAGACCCTCCTCTCCCACTGATGCTGGTTTCCCACTGATGCCCAACAAGTCCATCCTCCTCTACAAATACAGCTAGAGACATGGGTCTCTCCATGTGTGCTCCCAGGCTAGCTGTTTAGACCCAGGAAGCTCTGGTTAGTTGGTATTGTCACACTCTCCCTGTGGCCACAAGCCATTCAACTTCTTCAGTCTTCTCTCTAACTCTTCCACTGGGAACCCTGTGATCAATTTGATGGTTAGCTGTGAGCATCCACTTTTGTATATGTCAGACTCTGGCAGTGCCTCTCAGGAGACAGGTATATCAGGTTCTTGTCAGCATGCACTTACAAACATCCACACCAGTGTTTGCATATGATGATTGCATCTGGGAGGGATCTCCAGGCAGTCTCTGGATGGTCTCTCCTCCAGTTTCTGCCCCAAATATTGTCTCATATTTGCTCCTGTAAGTATTTTGTTAATCCTTCTACAAAGGATGAAGCACCCACACTTTGGTTTCTCTTTTTCTTGAGCTTCATGTGGTCTGTGAGTTATGTCTAAAGTATTGTGATCTTTTGGGCTAATATCCACTTATCAATGAGTGCATATCATGTATATTCTTTTGTGATTGGGTTACTTAACTCAGGATGATATTTTCTAATTCCATCCATTTGTCTAAGAATTTTATGAATTCATTTTTTAATAGCTTGAGTAGTAGTCCATTGTGTAAATTTACCACATTTTTTGTATCCATTTCTCTGTTGAAGGACATCTGGGTTTCTTTCCAGCTTCTGGCTATTATAAATAAGTCTGCTATGAACATAGTGGAGCATGTGTCTGTCTTTCTTATATGTTGGAGCATCTTTTAGGTATATGCCCAGTAGTGGTATCACTGGATCCATAGGTAATATTATGTCCACTTTTCTGAGGAACAGCTAGACTGATTTCAAGAGTGGTTGTACAAGTTTAAAATCCCACCAACAATGGAGGAGTGTTCCTCTTTCTCCACATCCTTGCCAGCATCTGCTGTTATCTGAGTTTTTAATCTTCAGCATTCAGATTGGTATGAGGTGGAATCTTAGGGTTGTTTTGATTTTCATTTCCTGATTATTAAAGATGTTTAACATTTCTTTATGTCCTTCATGGCCATTCAATATTCCTCAGTTGAAAATTCTATGTTGAGCTTTGTACTTCATTTTTAATAGGGTTATTTGATTAACTGGAGTATAATTTCTTGAGTTCTTTGTAAATTTTGGATATTAGCCCTCTGTCAGATATAAGGTTGATAAATATCTTTTCCCAATCTGTTAGTCGCTGTTTTGTCCTATTGACAGTGCCCCTTGCCTTACAGAAGTTTTGCAATTTTATGAGGTCCCATTTGTCAATTTTTGATCTTAGAGCATAAGCCATTTGTGTCACATTCAAGAACTTTTCCCCTGTGCCCAGGTGTTCGAAGCTGTTCTCCACTTTCTTTTCTATTAGTTTCAGAGTGTCCAGTTTTATATGGAGGTCCTTGATCCACTTGGACTTGAGTTTTGTACAAGGAGATAAGAATGGATCGATTTGCACATTTCTACATGCTGACCTCCAGTTCAACTAGCACCACCTGTTGAAAATGCTGTCTTTTTTCCACTGTATGGTTTTAGCTCCTTTGTCAAAGATCAAGTGACCATAGTGGGTTCATTTCTGGGTCTTTGATTCTATTTTGTTGATCTTCTTGCCTGTCTCTGCACCAATACCATGCAGTTTTTATCACTACTACTCTGTAGTATAGCTTGAGGTCAGGGATGGTGATTCCCCCAGATGTTCTTTTATTGTTGAGATTACTTTTCGATATCTTGAGTTTTTTGTTATTCCAAATGAATTTGCAAATTGTTCTTTCTAACGCTATGAAGAATTGAGTTGGAATTTTGATGAGGATTGCATTGAATTTGTAGATTGCTTTTGGCAAGATAGCCATTTTTACTATATTAATCTTGCCAATCCATGAGCATGGGAGATTTTTCCATCTTCTGAGATCTTCTTTGATTTCTTTCTTCAGGGACTTGAAGTTCTTGTCATAAAGATCTTTCACTTGCTTGGTTAGAGTCACACCAAAGTAACCTGGTTTCTGTTACTTATGTTCTTGCACTTGCCTTTAGCCAACTGGTTATTTCTAGTGCTACCTTCACTCACTATCTCTGTCCTGATATCTTGTCTGTATAATAACTCTTCAGAGTCTAGCTGTCTCTGTGATCTGTAATCCTGAGACCCTGGTTGTGATAGCTTCTGGGAGTCAGGGGGCTTTGGGGCTCCTGAAATCCTGGTGTGTCTAATCTCCTGAGATCCTGTGATTCTATTATCCTGTGTTTCTATGTGTTAGAACTCCTTGGAGTCCAGCGTCCTCTGGGTTTTGGGGGATTGGGTGTAGAGCTAAAGCCTTAGGGCTGCTCCAGGCTCAGGCACAGACAGTAAGGGATCAGTAAACATTTTTAAAATTCAACTTTATATTATGTTACATGCTTTCTCCACATCTTGAAATACTGTCATTTTTTCAGGGAAGTCACTTTTGTGTTCAAGACTATAGATACGTCCAAGCCATATAACTCTTTCAAGGTAAATTATCTTCCTTCTCAATACTTCCTCAGCTATGTTATATTACATTTTTAAAATTATTGCATGTTTCTTATTGTCATAAGGATTCTTGATCAGGGCGCCTGTGTGATGTGGCCCAATGATGTACTTGAATGAGTTGTACCAGTTCCTAGAAGACAACTGTCAGGTGAGAATTATGTTACAGTGTTTGTAGATTCATATGGTAGCCAGAATTCTGCTAATATTTCCTTACATTCTATACATTTGTAAACACTACAAGTCAGGCCAGTGCTATTTGTTTTTTTTTTTTTTTTCTTTTCATTTCCAGTTAGATGCTTATCAGACCACAACCCAAAATAGCCATCCTAAAACACCCAATGAGAGTGAATACTTTTGATAATCTCAAGAGCTGAGAAGCTGAGGCATTAAGACTTTTATTTTTCTCATCTAGATGTCCTCATTCCATGCATTGGGGTCTCTTAGATTCTTAATTTGGTCTGAATCTTCTTATCTAATTTTCAGTCTGAGAATAATGAACTGCTCCAAAACCTCTTCTACAGTTGTAAATTACCCACATTTGAAGGTCTATGTTTTTGATTCTAACCTTTGGCTTAAGGGAGCTGAAGAGGTCTTTAGTTATGGCCAAGGAAGAACAAGAGTTTCAGCTTTCTGAGTAATCACTGCCATCTTTTCACTGACTTTTGTAATGATTGGGTACTGTCTGATTATTACGCCCCATATTTACCTTATAATTGGTGGCCTAAGACAGTAATCCTTTGCATTTTGTTAGATCTTTGTTGCACCTGTTCTACTATCCTTGAAATATTTTACAATCTATTTTCCCCTAAATAACATCCACATTCTACATGCAACTTTAAAATCTGCTTCCAATGGCCACTTTGAAAACTATATATCATTAGTTAGTTGTAGGGAAAAAATAAGGCTGGGGATCCCAGGGTTCCTCCCGCCATGCTGTGGGTAGTCGGCTGAGAAAGCTATGGGTTCCTCCAGCTGGAAGTTGGGCCCGGCTGCTCATTAACTAAAAGCCTCTCCCCGGCTCCTCACTGTTCCTCATGGCGGCGTGGCCCCAACACATGAGGAAGTCCTTGGGTTTCCAAAACCGGTTTATTCATATGGCGGACGGTGGATGGATCTGGATGCATACCCCCTAAAAACCAGGGTGGACCTGAGTTGAATAGGGAGGGGAGAAGGGGGAGGGGCTGGGGAGGAATGTTTAATCAGCTCCACCTCTGGCCTTCAGGTACCTCATTAGTATGTAAATCTCTCTAGGGCCTCCACCTGTGTATGTGACTGAAGGGTGAAGGTGGAATGGAGATTAGACCTAGTGTTAGGCCCGACAATTAGTCTTTCAGAAAAGCAGACTCTGAGATCTAAGATCTGTATGTATCAGGGCTGTAGGTGAGTGACTGAGGATTCAGAAAGTGCCATGTTAGGTAATGAGAAGAGCAGGACTAGAATGAAGGAAATATTGAACCCTATACACTTACGGAAGTATCTGTCATCAACCCTATTGGTTCCCTTGTGTCAGAAGGGCCCCTTACTCAAGAGGTTTTCATTAAGGCAAAATGCCACAGTACAAAAACTTTCTTTGTACTATGTGAACCAACATTGCTTAGAAGGGATGACTTTCCTACCAAAGGATTTAAAACTAACGTGTTGTTAGCTAACAAGCTGCAAAATACAGTCCTTTTGTCTGGAGGTAATGTCTGGATGGCACCCCTTAATATTTCCTATGAAAAGAACAATCAAAGTGACAATTGAAGTATCAGCTTTCATAAAACCATATTCTTCATGTTTATTTGTAAAAAGCGCTTGTGGAATTTAAACTCAAGCAGCTTTAAAACATTTCCCTTTAAGAACTCAGAAGATCTTCACCTCATTATTTTGAAAATATAGAGAAAATAGAGGTCATAAAAATCAGCCTCTCTTGAAGGTACCCCAGGGTGTAGGTAATAGAGATCTTACAGCATGTCTGATCTATAGAATAAAATGAAGAGCCAGAAGCAGCTCTATAGAAATTCAAGCATGGCTTCATAATTTAGAATGAAGAATAAGTGTGTATTAATGATAAGGAGAAATAAAATCTTAGCAAATAATACCACATATATTTTCCTATGTAAATGGGTCAGGTTAGACCTTGAAATGAGAAATTTGAATAAATTTTAATAGTGTTAGCATAATTAATATTCTGCTATAATATCAGTAGTTCTATATTGTGTAGCAGCAATTTCTTGTGGTAGCTTTTTTCATTCACAAGTTAAAAGTCATTTCTATTAAAATCCCGGGTGTCAAAACTTTTGGCCTCTTCTTACACCAAAACTAATCTATTAATATTATCCTGTTGTAGACTGTTTTGTAAATTGTAAAGATTTCTGAGCACAATGATACCTTAATTGTCATTTTGTTATGTTTAAATTTAATGGATGTTTTTTCAAAAATAAGATCACATTTTATTTTTTATTTTTATTTATTTTATTTTATAAGATCACAGCTGTTTGGCATGAGAATAGGAAAGAACTATAATAAACTTCTTATAGTATAATTTATGCATGAATGGGAATTATTTGAGGTTACTATCTTTTAAATTTATGTTTTCTGAATTACCAACAATATGCAGAAATCATCCAGAATTATGAAATTATCTTAACAATATTAATTATATTTTACCATAAGACTAAGAAAACCATAGATTAAAGTGTGATATGAATAATGATGAAAATATACATGTAGAAGATAAACTGATAACCACAAATAATGTAAGTTAAGGGAGTTTTTTCCTCTGTCTCTCTGTCTCATACTATCCAATAAAAATTTTATATGTGGAGTCTTCTTTCGGGAACAGAAAATACCTCATTTTACAAATATATATACATATAATCATTTGCCAACAATGTACTGATAACTCCAACATTTATATTAATTTATCAATGCTAGTAAAATAACTTAATCCAGTCATAACATCTATTGTCCTACTTGATTAAGCCATAAACCTGCTTTTAATTTTTCTTCTTTCTTATATTTTTAAGCCTGCATTTGTGGCTCAGGGGTAGAGTACTTCTTCAGCTTTTGAGGTGACCTTACTTCTCTCTCCAGGATAGAAAAACAGACAATCATTTTAAATATTGCCTGAGGTATTTTGGGTTTGAATTTTTATGCTGCTGATTGGCCTGTCTAAGATTGGCTGCAAATCTGCAGTATTAGACTTTCTAAAAATGATTTATGTGAGTAAACACAAGAGTGGTTAGCACTCCCTCTGAGCCAGTTGAAAAGTGGATATGTGCCCTAGAGATGCAGGTCACTATGCAAGTGGGCCTGTAAGGGTCTATGTGTGCATATCACACAACCTCTGCTTCCTTCATAAACACAGAAGCAAAGTATTAAAGCCATTGAGACAAATTTAAGGAAGTTACAAAGGACCTGAGGGAAATGGAGAATATTTGAATAATTTTTAAATGTGAATAAAAAATCCTATCCTCTGCAAAATGATGATGTTAATCATATTAAAATAAACCATAAAACAGAAAATTATCCAGGATGGATTCTAAAAGCATAAAGCTACTCAAGATTCTTATTTCTACAGAACCACTGAGCAACTTTGATACAGAAAAGAAGATATATTTTGGTATTTTAATCCAGTTACAGAGACTTTTTGAAGTCCCCAAGTGACTAAAACTACAGAAATGAATAATTAATACGGTGTTAGGTTAGTGAAGAGTAGGATTAATTAACTTTAAAAAAGTAGCACTTAAATAGATAATAAAATATAGTAAATATTTAAATAACACTATTTAAAAATAATTGCTTTTTCCTTTTATCTTAATATGAAGTTTTGAAAATCTATAATTATCTCATTATACATATACATTACAATGGTCTATTAACCTGAATATCAAATCAACCAGAACATCTATTCCCTGACCAGTCTAGACAAACATTTGATGCATGTCTCTATTCAGATACATATTTTAGAAACCATTTATGTCCAAATCAGTCCAAAATTTCTTTTCACTGTAAGTCAGTGAAACTTTTGACACTTGTAATACTTTACACATGACACAGGTCAAGTTGGGAAGGGCAAACTATTGAAAGATATCTATAGCTAAACACCCTGCACAGGTACTGCTGATATCTCTATATTTATCCTATTAACTACCAAAATCCCTGTGTTCCCTTTTCAAATCTCTAAGTCATTATTTGCATAAAGGAGAATGAAAGGCATATTTTTGAGTCCACAATCCAGTATTTCTTTGAGGACTGATTATGGGTTATTCTCTCCCCCTAAATGATGATAGGAATGTGTGTTAAGTGTATCATTTGCCAACATGGAACTCACTGTGTTAGATTTTATCTAACTTACAACTTAAGATTATTATTATTTATTCATTTGAACATGAAACTCAGTTTTGTCATAGTTTAAATAGCTAAGACAACAGGTAGTTGTAGTTGGGGCAGGGCCTGGGTTTGTCCATATATAGACACTTGAGAGTTCTTTTCAGAGAACAATATGCAAGTGAAGTAGGAGTCTTGAATTCAGCCCAGAAGGATTTTCAGGATATGTTTGTTCTTGTGGTTTTTCTTTGTGTTTTTTTTTTTTTTTTTTTCTATTTCGTTTTTCTTTGTTGTTGTTGTTGTTGTGTTTGCTTGCTGGTTTGCTTTCTAAAGAGAATGGTGGAGAAAAATGTTATTGAGTTGGATGGGTACAGACATGGAAAAGTCCTGGGAGGAGTTATGTAAGGAGAGGCTATGACCAAAAATATTTTATGAAGATTTTTTTTCAATAAAGAAACAAAATTTAAGATGAGCCAGTAGAGTTTATTAGTAATGGATTTTGACATAGACTTAAGCATTGGGGTTATCAGAAGTAATAAGGGAGGCTCAGATACATCTAGGTGTGGGTTTGGCATTTAAGACCGAGTGGTGCTGAAGTGTCTTTGCAATCTCTCTAAAAGCGTTTGTGCTGCCTTCCAAGTTATATCTTAAAAGGTTGTTTATTATCTCTAACACCCCTTTTTTCGTTCTTCCCTTTTGGCAAATAAGATTAGAATCTAGCCCTGGAGACATCTTGGAAAGGAATTAGAATCTGATATAGTAAACCTTTGGTTACCAGTCTTAGACAAGGTTATTACTTTATGTCCTTTACTGTAAATGGATTTTATTTGAGATTCTAAGACAATTTTATAGCTGGTGCAGGAGATATGCCATATTTGAACATATTTAGACTGTAAGCATGAGTCATTGCTATTTTAATAATCTTATTTGAACTATCTATATAAAAGTAATTTAGTCTCTGCAGCTGCAACATTGTAGAAAATGCTGATTTGCTGTAATTCGTGAGGCTGCTCCAGTGAGAAACTGACCAAACTCAGACTCTATGCCCTTCTCTACTTTCTTTTCACTATATGCCACTTCCCAGTGACTAGTTATCATTATAGATTCTATGATATAAAAACTAAAATTCTGCTGTCTTGTTCCCTGTACCAAACTTTATTCATGAGACAACTTATTTTCAAGCTATATTAGATCAGAACTATTCATTTTAGTCATCCATACTATAAAGAACTACAGAACAATGGATCTTTCCATTGCAAGGTATACATAGTCTGCTTGGTTGACTCTCTGAACCTAATTGCTGATTATTATTTTCTTACTTAGCTTCTGAATCTGACATGAAGAACCCAAGTTCTTTTAAAACTTGGATCAATTTAAGTATCTGATATAGAATAATCTGTGTTGTAAAATAAATTTTATGAAGTATTTATTAATAAATTTATGTATAAAGGTAAGGCTCTAATGAACACACACACATATAATCTTGTATATTTACAAATATTGTGTACACATATACAAATATATATACAAATACACACACACATAAATATGTATGTAAAGTCAAATATTACATAAATATGTATGTAAAGTCAAATATGTATGTAAAATCAAATATTATAGAAAATTTTATATAACAACTTTAGCCCATCACATACAAGTATTGTTTTAGCATTTCTTCTCCTTGGAGCTAATGAAATCTTCACCTGAAGATTTTTTTTCTTCAGATATTTCCTTGAGCTGAAATAATGCCTTTTTAGACACTAAGATGTTTGGTAGAACAAACCAAACTTTAATACATCAGATAAATTTTAATTCTTGTTTGTTTATATTGAAGTTGTTTTGTTAGATTAAGTATTTTTATAATTTCTTTATTTCCCCCCACTAGAGTTTTATTCTACTAAGCATTATAATAATTTTAGATGCCAAATGGCATCTAATATATTATATTTATGCCCTTTTCCCTTAACTCATTATACTACAGAATACAGATTAGACATAAAATCTTAGGAGTTTGGCCAAATTACTTCATGAATGTTAAGTTTTTTAAACTAAAATTATGAAATTCAAAAGTAAATCTTTTCCATAATATAAGAATTCACTGTTGAATGATTCTATTTTAAGATGTTAGTTATTTTTGTTACTGGATTCATTGGATACTTTAACATTTCTAACTCATTTTTCTTTTATTTTTGATATTATAATGTAAATACATTATTCTTTCTCAACCCTTCCCCTTCAGCACATTTATATACTGCTCCTTGTTCTTTTTAAAGTCCCTTTGTCAAGTTTATGGCCTCTTTTTCATTGATTGTTGTTAAATAAATACACACACACACACACACACATATATATACATACATATATATACATATATGTATATATATGCATATATATACATACATATACACACACACACACACACACATATATATATATATATATATATGTGTGTGTGTGTGTGTGTGTGTATATGTATGTATGTATATATGTAGCCTGGTCAGTTTATATAGTGTCAATTATATTGACTAGAAGATATCTTTAAAGTGTATATGTAATTGGATTTATAATAACCAACTCATTGTTGAAGGAGAAAAATGAACTTAGTGAACTGATTACATGACTTACTAAAAAGACTTTACCATGAAGACAAAGCAATGACCATATAGTACTGATACTAAAACAAACATATATATGAATGAGATAAAACATAGAGCCTAAAAATAAGTCCAAATGTATAACGTAACTGATATTTCTTCAAGGCACAAAGATAAAGGGGAAGACATGGACTTTCCTGTACATGCTGGGACCAGTGAACATTCTTATTAGAAAAACAGAATTTACAGAAACATAGACAGTAGTTAAACCCTTCACAGAGATTTGACGTTCTCATCATACAGATCTTTCTCTTGTTCAGAGTCACATCAAGGTATTTTATATTGTTACCATTGTGAAGGGTGTTGTTTCCCTAATTTCTTTCTTAGCCTGTTTATCCTATGAGTAGATGAAGTCACTGATTTGTTTGAGTTAATTTTATATCCAGCCTCTTTGCTGAAGTTGTTTATCAGGTTTAGGAGTTCTCTGCTGGAATTTTTGCATCACTTAAGCATCCTACCATATCACTGCAAATAGTGATATTTTGACTTTCTTCATTCCTATTTGCATACTTTTGAACTCCTTTTGTTGCCTAATTGCCCTGGCTAGAACTTCAACTACTATATTGAGTAAGTAGGAAGAGAGTGGGCAGCCTTGTCTAATCCCTGATTTTAGTGGGATTGTATCAAGTTTCTCTCCATTTAGTTTGCTGTATACTGATTTTTATTACATTTCGTTATGGGCCTTGAACTCCTGATCTTTCCAAGACTTATACCATGAAGGAGTATTGAATTTTGTCAAATGCTTTCTCAGCATCTAATGACATAATCATGTGGTTTTCTTCTATCAGTTTGTTTATATAGTAGATTACATTGATGGATTTCTGGGTATTGAACCATTTCTGCATCCCTGGGATAAAGCCTACTTGATCATGATGGATGATTGTTTTGATGTTTTCTTGGATTCAATTTGTGAAACATTTATTGAGTATTTTTGCATCAATATTCATAAAGAAAATTGGTCTGAATATCTCTTTCTTTGTTGTCTCTTTGTGTGGTTTAAGTACAAGTATAATTGTGGTTTCATAGAATGAATTAGGTAGTGTTCCCTCTGTTTCTATTTAGTGGAATAATTTGAAAAGTATTGGTATTAGGTCTTCCTTGAAGGTCAAATAAAATTCTGCACTAAAACCATCTGGTCCTGGGCATTTTAGGTTTTGGGGGTTTTTTGGGGGGTGGACTTTAATGACTGCTCCTATTTCTTTAGGTGTTATAGAATTGTTTAGATGGTTTATCTGATACTGATTTAACTTTGGTACCTGATATCTATCTAGAAAATTGTCTATTTCATTTAGATTTTCCAGATTTGTTGAGTTTAGACTTTTGTAGTAGGATCTGATAATTTTTTTGAATTCCTCAGTTTCTGTTTTTATATCTGCCTTTTCATTTCTGATTTTGTTAATTTAGGTACTGTCTCTGTGCCCTCTGGTTAGTCTGGCTAAGGGTTTATGTATCTTGTTCATTTTCTCAAAGAACCAGCTCCTGTTTTTGTTGATTCCTTGTATAGTTCTTTTTGTTTCTGCTTGGTTAATTTCAGCCCTGAGTTTGATTATTTTCTGGCGTCTACTCCTCTTGTGTGTATTTGCTTCTTTTTGTTTTAGAGCTTTTAGATATGCTGTCAAGCTGCTAGTGCATGCTCTCTCCAGTTTCTTTTTGTAGTCACTTAGAGCTATAATATTTCCTCTTAGCACTGCTTTCATTATGTTCCACAAGTTTTGGTATGATGTGTCCTCATTTTCATTAAATTCTAAAAAGTCTTTAATTTCTTTTTTTATTTCTTCCCTGACCAAGTTATTGAGTAGAGGATTGTTCAGTTTCCATGTATATGTGGGCTTTCCATTGATTTTATCATTATTGAAGACCAGCCTTAGCCCATGGTGATCTGATAGGATACATGGGATTATTTTAATCTTCTTGTATCTGTTGAGGCTTGTTTTGTGATAAATTATATGGTCAGTTTTGGAGAAGTTATCATGATGGTGCAGAGAAGAATATATATTCTTTTGTTTTAGGACGAAATGTCAAATCCATTTGGTTCATAACTTCTGTTAGTTTCACTGTGTCTCTGTTTAATTTCTGTTTTCGTGATCTGTTCATTGATGAGAGTGGTTTGCTTAAGTCTTCCACTATTATTGTGTAAGGTGTAATGTGTGCTTTGAGCTTTAGTAACGTTTCTTGTATGAATGTGGATGCCCTTGCATTTGGAACATAGGTATACAGAATTGACAGTTCATCTTGGTAGATTTTTCTTTTGACAGGTATGAAGTGTCCTTCCTTATCTTTTTTTTTTTTTTTTTGATAATTTTTGGTTGAATGTCAATTTTGTTTGATATTAGAATGGCTACTGCAGCTTTATTCTTGACAACATTTGCTTGGAAATTTCTTTCAGCCCTTTACCCTGAGGTAGTGTCTGTCTTTTTCACTGATGTGCTTTTCCTGTTTGCAGCACCATGGTGGGACTTGTTGACACATCCAGTCTGTTAATATTTTTTAATTGGGGAATTAATTTCATTGAAGTTAAGAGACATTTTTAAAAAGTGATTGTTTCTTCCTGTTATTTTTGTTGTTGTTAGACATGGAATAATGGTGGGTACCTTTTTGGGGGTTTATTGAAAGAAGATTATTTTCTTGCTTTTTCTAGGGTGCAGTTTCCCTCCTTGTGTTGTAGTTTTCCATTTATTATCCTTTTTAGGGCTGGATTAGTGGAAAGATATTGTATAAATTTGTTTTTTCATGGAATATTTTGGTTTCTCCATCTATGGTAATTAAGAGTTTTGCTGGGTACAACAGCCTGGGCTAGCATTTCTGTTCTCTTAGAATCTATATGACATCTTTGCAGGATCTTCTGGGTTGTATGGTCTGTGGTGAGAAGTCTGGTCTAATTCTGATAAGTCTGCCTTTATATATTACTTGACTTTTTCTCTTACTACTTCTTTTTGTGTATTTGGTGTCGTGATTATTATGTGACAGGAGAATTTTCTCTTCTTGTCCAATCTATCTGGAGTTCTGTAGGCTTCTTATATGTTCATGAGCATCTCTTTAGGTTAGAGAAGTTTTCTTCTATAACTTTGTGAAGATATTTACTGGCCCTTTTTGTTGGATTTCTTTGCTCTCTTCTATACCTGTTATGATTAGGTTTGGTTTTCTCATTGTGTCTTGGATTTCTTGGATGTTTTATGTTAGGATCTTTTTACATTTTGCATTTTCTTTGACTGTTGTGTCCATGTTTTCTATGGTATCTTCTTTATCTGAGATTCTCTCTTCTATCTCTTGTATTATGTTGGTGATGTTTGCCTCTTTGACTCCTTATCTCTTTCCTGCCCTTGCAGTTTCTGACTGGAGCCTGTTCCTCCTGTGATCCTGGTTGTGTCAGAACTCCTGGGAGTCAAGCTGCCTCTGTGATCCTGAAATCCTGGTGTGACCAAGGTCCTGTGATCCCATTGTGTCGGTCCCCCTGGTTGTCAAGCATTCTCTGGGTGTTGCAAGGGAACCAGAGCCCTGGGTTTGCTCAGCTCACAATGCAAGCTGGAGGGAACCCCTGCCTCTGGATGGGAGGGGGGTTGTATTTCCCTGGTTCCTTTGGGGGAATCTCAGTTATGCTGAATGTTGGGAAAGAGACTGTGGTCTCAGCTGTGATCTTGAGGGTGTCAGTGCTCCTGGGTGTATCCAGTCTCTTGGTAGTTGAGCTTCTTTCGGTCCTGTGACCCTGGGATTTTCAGAGCACCTGGGATTCAGACTCCCTCTAATGTGTTTTAAGAGTGGGTGCAGAGCCAGTACCCCAGGTCTGCTCTAGGTGCAGGTTCAAACTGGAGGGAACCTGTGGCACTGGCCAGGAGGACGTTTCTGCGCCCTGCATCCTGGGAGATCCCAGTTACTCCTGTTTTGAGAGAAGATTTGCGACCTCAATGCATGTGATCCTGGGCATGTTAGAACACCTGGGATTCGAGCTTCCTTGGTATTGTGGAACTAGCTGCAGAGCCAGCTTTCAGGGTCTGCTCAGAGCACTGGCTCAGATCAGCAGTGGAAATTCAGTATTTTAATTTTTATTAATAAGTACTCATAATTCTCTTATTCCAGCTTTAGAAAAAGACCTAACAATTTAAAGCTAAATTGATATTTTGATTTCAAGCCCCCTTTAAAAATTACCAAATTGTTATAGTGAGAATGTTATCATGTGACCATGTTAATATTTCCAACTTTTATTTCCTATAAATCTTGCGCAGACTATTGGATATTTCCCCAGGTCTGGTTTTGGTAACTACTACGCAAAGGCTTACTCTTTGCTTTTAAAATTTCTTAGATTCAAAGCTATGTCACCTCAACACAAATACTGTACCTGAAAAATATCAGATCCTCTTCTCTCCATCATCTGACATGGAATGAAGTTTGCTACTTCTAGTACATTTCTCCACATACTTAGAGTTTTGCAACACTCCAGGAAACACAAATGTAATGTCACAATGTTTTATATTTACACAAGAGTATATGTGTCTCAGAAAGTATTATAAAAGACCATGAATCAATTTGGAGATGCAGAGTAGGGATTTTCTATAACAGATGTACTGTTAATAGGAATGTGTGTTTGTGTGTATACATACATATACATACACATATATATGTGTATATAATGTGTGTGTGTGTGTGTGTGTGTGTGTGTGTGTGGTGTGTGCCACTTGTGTGCAAATGCCTAAGGAGACCAGAAGAGATAATTTTTTTCTACTGTGTGCTGTGTGGTTATCTCCATGGTGATAGATTGTGGTACTGTACATACTAACTAAATCAAGAAAGGAATAATTGGGGATCACAGAGTGCCTTGCTCATGTATATGTCACCTAGGAAAAACTACCAATTATAGAAAATTTCAAAGTAAGATCAAGCCATACTATACAAAGAGACAACATTATCACATATATACAAAAAAAAAACCAAAAAACAAAAAACAAAAAAAACAACCTGACAATGGAGCATTTTAAGACACTAAATATATTAGACTTCTCCCAGTTCAGAACGAAATCACCATTCATACACACTATTACTGGTGTTTCAGATAAAGTAAGAACCTTTGATTAGATGTGAAGAATATCTTTGTGTGAGTTGTTTATAGAAATAAACTCATGGTTACAAATTAACAAGTGTCAGGTTGTTAAACCTTCTTTCAGTGCCACAGGTTAACTAATATAAAGCTGTTCAGTTTCATAGATAAAGGAATCCACGAATAAGTTCATGTATTTGTAGTGTAGAAGCTGCTGTTGGAAATTATTCTTCATAAATTTGAGCATGTCTGTTTACCTGAGGTTACATTCTGTGTGAGGGCTATTACGTACACTGTCACCTATAACAGATCAGCATTCCAATCTTTCTTTGGTGGTTTGACTAGGAATGAATGGTCACATAGACTCATATTTCGATGCCTAGTCTTTAGGGAGTAGTGTTACTGGAGAGGAATTAAGAGAATTAAGAGGTATGACCTTGTTGGAAAAAGTGTATTCCTGGTGATGGATTTTGAGGTCCAATGTGCATGCCAAGCCCAATGCCTTTGTAGTCTGCCTGTTGATCCACATGTAGAATTCTCAGCTACCCTCCTGATCCATGTCTTCTTTCATACTTCCATGCTTTCCGTCATGATGATAATGGATTAAACCTTTGACACTGTAAGCAAGTCTCAATTAAATGATTTATTTTTTCAAATAGAAGCTGCCATGATCATGGGGGGGGGGGGGAGCTCTTCACAGCAATATAAGAACATCTAAGGCACTATCTTTTTCCTGGACAAAGCAGGGCCACCCACGCCAGAGGGGCATTCTGAACAAATACTTCTGAAGACAGTAAAGGGAACATCTCTATAATCAATCTTCCTGTCTACTATTCATCAGATCATCGTAAATTTTAAAAATTAAAAAGTAACTTATCTTTTATGAAAGCAACCTTAAACCCGCTTTTTGTATACTTGAATTAGTCACAACATAATGTCAATTATATAAAGTCCCTTCTGAATCTCTGACTTATACTTTCAAACATGTCTTGCTGCCATGGTTGATATACATCTCACATTCCATTTGTACAATCCAGAAACTTCCACCTGTTATCCTGCTACTTCTGTCAGGACAAGAAATATTCATTCATTAAAATAACAAGCTATAATATCAAAACTGTTTCTTGAGTTTTTTTTAAGTCAGTAAACTCTATCTCCATTTTCTATTTTTGTTTTTCTATGTTGTCATGGACTCATCCTGAGCCCAATATGCCACAACTTGCCTAGAGTTTGGCAAGTTCCTGTACAAATTTACAAATTCTGTTCTCCTTTCCAGTATGTTCTTCATAATGCTGTCAGAGAAGATTATCTAAAACACAAAAGTACTTATAACATATTCCAGCTTAAAATGTTTCATTGCTATTTTGAGAAAAAATTTCATATGCAACTTGATCCATAAGATGGAGATAGTTTTTCTCAGTATCAACATTTGTTATAATCCATCTCAATTTCCTATCCAAATTAGCTCTTTTTGAGTTTCCTCCCATCTGCCATGCTTCTTTTCTGATTTTGGAAATCTACTCAGTGGTTGGTTGTGATGACTGAATAGCTTGATTATGGTGGTGAAGAACAGAAACACAAAGACAAGATATTTGCTTGAGTATTTGAGACATTTCTTACCTTTAAAGCTACTTTCATTATCTTTTAAATTTAGTAAGATTTTTCTACTTCCCTGTTTTACTCATGTGGGGTGCAGAATAACATTTTAAAATTGGGTACCTGTAGGGGTGGAGCTGATACTAAAATCTGGTTCCTGAATTGTTGCTTGATTATGTCAATAAAGACAGCAGAAGCTAATCACTGGGTGAAGGTAAAGAGGTGGGAATTTTTTGGGTCACATCAGGAAGAGGAAAAGAGATAAAGGCTTTTTGCGCAGGCTTTGGAGAGAGGAGCAGGGACACCATGTAAGGTATAGGGGCTACTAGGACTGTTGACAGCCTTTGGCACCGACAGAATTCTTCACAGAATAGCTGAAGAGTTTAGGGTTATAGATTCTTCATCTAGCTATTGAGTTATTTGGTCAGTTTTAAAATAATAAAAGTCTCCAGTGTTTTCCTTCCATGGGGATAAAGGGAGCAGGAGAAGAGAGCCTGCAGCTGGGGTAGTTATCTGATAAAACAGCAGCTCCTAACATTTTTGTGAAAGGCAGTTGTTGGAAGCTCGGCAAAACCAGCTGGAGGAATGGGGGCGTTCTTCAGAAAACCCCATCTTGCAACATGGTGGTGGCTGTTCTTAGACCATAGCTGGGGGCTCAATGAGAGTTCTCAAGTAAAAGCAAGTGTGTTTTTAAAATTACAGGCAACATGTCCTACTGTTTAACACTGGCTGGTCTTGAGAGCTCTCTGTTCTTCAGGTTAGTTTTAAACTCACTGTTTTCTTTCCTCTTATTTCTTGAGATTCAGTTTCTGTGTAGCCCTAGGTGACCTGGGACTAACTCTATAGACCAGGCTGGCCTTGAAGTCAGAGATTCATCTGCCTTTGCCTCTCAAGTGCTGCGGTTAAAGACATGTACCACCATTGCCCTAAGATTGGAAGTGTGAACCACCACACCTGAATCTATGTAGGATTTAAGAGCTCACCAAATATTGCAACTCTAAAGTCCACTAAATAGATAGGTACATACATAAATAAATAATATAAAGTGATATACTGCATGTTTTATATAATAGATGTTATGAAATATGAATTCCTTACTAATGTTAAAAATTAAGACTTTTTACTTTTCAGGTAAGAGGGTAGATTGAATTTCTATCGTTGTGATATAGTGACAGCAAAGAGTTGGGATAATATACCAGATAATACAAACCCTATTACTGCAAAAGACAATAGCTATAAGCCAACTTATTGAATTATTGAATTGTGAGATCTTTAGAGAAGTGGGGAGGAGAATGCCCCAGCATAAGAGAATACTAGAGTAGTGAGGCAGGAGTGAGTGGGTGGGTGAGTACCCCTATAGAAACTGGGGGGGGGGTTGTGCATGGGATACAGCATTTAAGGAGGAAAAACCAAGAAGGGCATAACAACTGAAATGTAAATAAATAAAATAACCAATAAAAAAAAAAAAGAAAAAGAAAAAAAACCCTTAGGCATAGAAGATACCATAGAGGAAATGAATGCATTTGATTAAAGAAAATGTCAAATTTAAAACGATCCTAACTCAAAACATCCAACAAATTTGGAATACTATGAGAAGACCAAATTTAAGAATAAAAAAAATTGAAGAGAGTGAAGATTGACAGTTCAAAAGGTTGGAAAACATCTTCAACAAAATCACAGAGGAAAACGTTCCAGACCTAAAGAAAGAGATGGCTACAAATGTACAAGAAGCTTATGGTTGTAGAATAAAATATTTGATGCTTATATATCTGACAAAGGATAATATATTAATTAATTAATATATGAATTAATATGTGGAATAAACAAAAAATTAAACCATAATAAACTAAACAACCCAGCTGTTAAATGTGCTACTAAATTCAGACATTTTCGTAAAGTAAGGTACAAATAGTTAATAAACAAGAGACAATGTTTAACCTCAGTATCCGGCTGATAACTTAGAGGTACATTGACATTCCATCTCACCTCAGTCACAGTGGTAGTGATTAACAACAAACAGGGTCCATAATTGTCCCTTCATTCTCTGTGATTCCCTATGAGCCCTGCTCATTTTATTGTGGGTTGTAGTGTCCTTGTTCTCTCCAGCTCACAAAATCTTTCCCTCCACTCTTTTTGGGGTTTCCCTGGCTTTGCCTAGTATTTGATTGTGTGTCTTTTCATCTGCTCCCATCAGTTGCAGGTCTCCCTGATGACATTTGGGCTAAACATTGATGTAAGAGTATAGCAGACTATCATTAGGAATAATTTCATTGGCTTCTTTTTATCTTTCTATTTTTTTTACAAGTCATATTTGGATCTATCCTGGGTCTCTGCTCTGACCAACATCTTGTTTCTGACCATCTATGCAGTTTTAGAGATCCAGCATTGGCCCCCTCTCCTGGCATGAACCTAAAGTTGGACTAGTCATTGGTTGACCACATATACAAGTTTTGCATTACCATTACCGCAGCACATCTTATATGCAGAGCATATTGTAGGTCAAAGATTGATGTCCCATTCCTACTGCTGAGAGTGGTGTCTGATTAGAGTAGATGGCCAGTTCAGGCTCCACGCCATATAACTAAGAGACTTCAATAGGATCACTCTTGCAAATCCCAGAGAATTTCCAATGCACTAGGTTTCTACATCATCCCCAATTCCAGTCATCTATTTCTGTACTCATTCCATCCATACCTCTAAGGTGGTCTGTGTACTAGAGGCTATCCATGGAGACCTCTGACCCTGCCCAGTAAGAGGGTTCAAGTGAAGGGGTAAGGGCACATTCAGGGACAGGGCCATGTCTCCACAGCCTCTTCTGCTGCTCTAGTGCTGCTGCTTTGGCTGCACTGAATCACATCTAGCTGAACAAGTAGAATACAGGGGAGCTTCTGGAGGCAAAAGCTTCAGGAGAACATTCTCTTCCCTGGCAGTGTTACAGCTCTTGTGACAAATGATTTCAGATGACTGAGTAATTCTTACAGACATTTATTCCTTCCAGATAGGGTCTTATATACAGTTTTTGAGGTGGGTTGGGGTTTAACAGCAGGTGCTTCCTGTTGGCTTTGTCTGATATGTTAGGGATGCCTCATCTACATGTGGAGGGGCTGGGGGGCACTGCCCCCATGTGACTGATGACCACAATTTTCTCTGTGGAGGAAAGGGTGGTGGTTATGTGACAGGGGCCTGGTACTGGGAGCAGGCAAAGCTCCTACAATCCCTTCAGCATGCCTGGGGCATCAAGCCTTTTATCTTACTACCTCACACCTCTCCAAGGTCATCTGCAATTTAAGTTATGGCTTCTGTTGTTTCGTGTTTTTGTGGGACACATAACTGTGGACATGAAGGCTTCTCTGACTCTTCTATCTGTGGTTGGCTCCCTTTTACATCCAATCCTAATATGAGGGTTTTATGCCTAGTCTTATAGTAATTTGTTATGCTATGCTTTGTTGATATCCCTGGGAATCCTAATTTTTCCTGCTCTCTCTATTTTTAGGGTTGTGGAGGAATAGATATGGGTGAAAGGGGAGGTCCAGGGAACTAGGAGGAGTAGAAGTACAGGAAACAGTGGTAAAAATTGGGGGAAAATATCAAAATTGGGGGATGGGGAATCAACAAACTCTGGTGCTTATATGTACTAAAGTGAACCCTTCTATACTGTTGGTAGGATTGTAAACTAATCCAGCTAGTATGGAAGTCAGCACACAGGTTTTCCAAAGCTGAAACTGGCAATACAGTATACCAATACTTGGAGGTTTATGTAAGGGCTACAAATGAATATACCAGAGTGGCACCAGCACAGTGTTTGTTGCAGCAACAGTAGCAATAGCTAAGTTATGGAACCAGCTGAGAAGCATGCCAGCTAAAGAACAGATAATCAAAATGAAGATTAGGTTCACAAATATTTTTCATCTGTAAAATGAACCGAATTGTATTTATTGTTTGGAAGAAAATGAATGCTACTAAAGATTATCTTATTAAGTAGATTAAATAGGTCTTAGAAAGACACATATTATGCTTTCCCTCAATTACGGGTTATAGATTTTGTATTGTCACATATAATCATGTATATACTTACCACATGAATGTAGAAGTAATATTGTCTAGTGCTAACAGGAGGGGGATGAGGAAGAAACCAGTGGGTTGTGGGATATAGGTGAAAATGTTCTCAAGTTACATTACATGAATATATTAAAATGGACTTACCTAGTCCACTATAATAAAGAATAAGTCATTCAGAGCAAGAAATAACCTTTTCTCATTTTGATTTTAGTCTTCTGGCAAAAAGTTGAATAAAAGCATTAACAAATTTACATAAATTGGATATTGTAATATTGGAAAGTTTTGTGCTTTAGTTTTATCAGTTTTTCAGAAATTTAATATGCATTAAAATAACCAGGGGGTCTTCCAGAAACAATAATAATAAAAGATTGTCTGCATCAGGCATGATTCCCAAAATCCTACATTTCCTCTCCACTCTCAAATGAGGCTAAGCTTCCTACTTTTAATTCACATTTTCATCATATCATCATAGCTTCCTAAAGAACAGCAACAGCATCAAAAATCAGTCTGACAACATCCATTTCAGTGTGTATATTTTCAAATGTTGAGCTGTGTGTGTGTGTACTACCATCATTATAATTAAAGCATGAATCCAGTAGAAAGTCTGTACATGATGTATACTTTACATTACATTCTTGATAAATTTTTAGCATATATTCATTAATATAAAATTGTTGCATTGAAATTCTAAGGATTTATAGACATTAGATTCTAGATACAAATTACAAGAAATCTTTAAAATAAGAAAGTAACACAGAACAGTCAGGCAGTGGATACATGGTATACCTGATAGACAAATAAGACTGTTACTTATCTGATGAGACTTTGTAAGATTTTTCCTGAGCATAAACAATTTATTTATTTATTGTTGTATCATATGAATATGTGTTTTGTCTGCCAGAAGACATCAGATTCCATGGAAATATAGTCATGGATGATTGTGAGCCACTGAGGATTCTGAAAACTGAACCTGGGTCCTTTGGAAAAAGAGCAAGTGCTTAACCTCTGAGTCTTTTCACCTACCCAACATGAGTGTAACAACTAAGGTTTCATCTACATGAGTACAACCACTGAACCTTCTCAGCTGTCTTATATGAATGCTTTGATACATTAGTAAGTCTTTGTCTGTTGCTGTTGGGGGGCTGACTTTTAGCAGAAAGCGGCTATTAGCTTTGCAGCCATCTTGAGCCATATACCCTGACATGAGACTTGGATTACAATAGCCTACAACAGCTGAGCACACTCTGATAATCTGGGTTTAGATACCTTGGGTGTGTGAGATTAAAGGTGTGTGAGATTAAAGGTGTGTGAGATTAAAGGTATGTAATTTAAGAGTGTGATTTAGAAGTGTAGAGATCAGATTTAGAGACAAGACCTAAGGGCATGATTAAAGGTGTGAACAAAAGGCATGGCTTAGAAGTGAGACATATAAACTCGAGAGGCAGACAGAAGAGAGATGAGAGAATCAGACACTTTAGACAGAACAATTTGGAGTAACAGAGGTTCAGACACTAGGAGTAGGAATAGACATTAGACATTTGGAAGAGACCAACTAGGAGGAGTACAACTAGGAACTAGGAACTAGGAACTCAAGACTTGGGACTTGGACTAGGAAGAGAGACTGAAGAATAAACGGGATTGAATCACACTCTGGTCTCCATTCTTCGAGTTCATCCTCATTCTCTCTCTTGCTGAACCCTGACCCGTGTACCTGAGCAGCTTGGGCCGGGAAACAGTGGCCGCCAAGCATGGAGTGGAGTGGGCCGAAACATTTTTGGCCGCCCAAACGTGGGGCAGCCCGGGCCTCAACATTTTGCTTGGGCCACGACATTTTTTGGCGTCTGAACATGGGGCAGCGAGAACGAGAGATCCAGTGAGGGACGTTACTAGAAGAAGGATCTGTTGATTGTCGCAGGAATCTGCCGCGTTGAGAAAGGTAAGGAAATGGGACAAAAAATTAGTCAACCTGAATCCAACTCTCTGTTTTGGTTTTGTTTGCTGCTCACATGTGTTAATTTTCTGCTTTTGTTTTGTTTTTTGAAACAGGGTTTCTCTATGTAGCCCTGGCTGTCCTGGAACTCATTCTGTAGACCAGGCTGGCCTCGAACTCAGAAAACGTCATTTTTTTAGGATATTATATCAGTGTAGAAGATTAGCCTGTGCAATACACAGTATCTGGCAGTACTCAAGAATACTCATGTTCCTTTTTTGAATCATATCAATGTATAAATGAATGATCTCTCTATATAGAAATTCTTTGTGACTAAAGCAGATTATATAAAATATTTAAACTACATTCATTTTATTTATTTTTTTTTTATGCAGGCATGCATACATGTGTGTGTTCCACAGTATACATGTGAGGTGAGGTCATAGAACAACTTGTAAGCATGGCATTTCTCCATCTACCATGTAGGAACTCTGAATAAAACTTAGCATTTCAGGCTTGGTAACAGGTATCTTTAACCATTGAACAATCTTGATGGCCATAAAGTAGATTATTGAGAGTTTGCTTTTTGTTGTAAACTGTGAAACACTATTCTGCAGATTAAAAAAAAAAAAGAGTATTTTTTGAAAGTCTCATTTTAGGAGATTAATATTTAGAATAAATAAATAACTACAAAATTAAATATTCTTTTCGTACATAAGCCACTCAATAGCCGTGGAAATAAATAAGAATGGACAATTCTCAAAACAAAATATTCAATTAACAATCTGAAACAATGTTGAACATTCTTATCCTAATCATGAGTACAAATCAAAGCTACTTTGAGCTTTCATCTCACCCCAGTAAATATAGCTATAATCCAGAACAGAAACTACAAATGCTCGTGATAATGCAAATTTAAATGTAGCCTCTATAAATACCATTGTGGAGTATGAAAAAAATGATACTTTAAGATTTCCTCAACGTCTGTTCTTATGATCCTCTTTTCATTTCTGATTTTATTAATTTTAATAATCGTTCTGTCTTTTAGTTAGGTTGGATAAGGGTTTGTCTATGTTGTTGACTTTCTAAAAGAACCAACTTTTTTGTTTCATTTACTCTTTTAATTGTTCTTTGTTTCTATTTTATTTATTTCAGCACTGAATTTGATTATTTTATGGCATCCACTCATCTTGAGTGTGTTTGCTTCTTTTTCTTCTAGAGCTTACACATATGCTGTGAAGTTCCTAGTCTGAGGTCTCTCCTATTTCTACATGGAGGCACTTCATGCTATATAGACTTTCTTCCTCTCACTGATTTCATCCTGTCCCATTAGTTTAGGTATGTTGTGCATTCATTTTCACTGAATTCTAGAAAGTCTTTAATTTTCTTCTTTATTTCTCCTTAACCAGTCAATGAGTATAGATTTTTCAGTTTTCATGAGTTTGTAAGCTTTCTGTTGTTTTCTGTCATTATTGAAATCCAGATTTAATCTATGACGTTCTAATAGGATACAGAGTTTATTTTAATTTTCTTATATCCATTGAGACTTGCTTTGTGACTGAGTGTGTGGTCAATTTTAGAGAATGTTTTGTGAGATAAAGAGAAGATTCCTAATAACAGGTGACTAGGCTTCTAAAATGGTTATCCTCTGTAACCAAGCAAGGCCTCAAATGGAGGGACTGGATCAGCAGCAACCTGGCCACAAAGCCTCTGGCCTACAATTTGTCATGCTGGTAGTGTGTGCTGGGACTGGAGCTTAGCATAGTCATCATCAGAGAGACTAGAGAGACTTTACCCAGCAACTGGTGGGAGCAGATTCACAGTCCTATAGCCATATATTAGGCAGAGCTTGGAATGTCCTGCAGAGAAGGGGGAGGAAGGACTGAAGGAGCCAGAGTAATCAAGGATACCACAAGAACATGACCTACAAAATGAACTGACTTAAATTCAAATGGGCTCACATACATCAGCGAGCCTGTCTAACCTGGGTCTAACCTAAGTCCTCTGCATATATATTATGGTTGTGCATCTTAGTGTCCTTGTAGGATTCTCTTGTAGGTAGTCTTGTCCACACTTGATGAGAGAATATGTTTTTGGTCTTATTGTAGTTTGATATGAAATACTTGTTTGATGTTTCTATAAGGCCTGGGGGTTTTGTTTTTTGTTTGTTTTTTGTTCTTTGTTTTTGTTTTTAGTTTGTTATTGTTTTGTTCTTGTTTTGTTATTTTTATTTATTTATTTTTTTAGTGGAAGTGAAGGGGATGAATCTATGGAAAAGGAATGTGGTGAGGAGATACTTGGGGGAGGGAAGGGTAATGAAAAGGCTATTTGGATGTAATATATGAGATAAGTATATATGAAAGAAAAATATTGTTTTAAAAATTATTGCAAAGGTTCCTAATAAAACTAAACAAAACTACAATGTGATCCAGCAATACCACCCGTAAAAATATACTTGGAGGATTCCAAGGCAGTTTGCCACATATATAATTACATGTTTTTATTGCTATACTAGTTATTCAATTGTCAAGCCAAGGAATCAGATGAGATGAGTAGACAAAGAAAACACCACACACACACAATGAGTTTTAGTCATCTGTAAAGAATAAGGAAAATGAAACTGGAGAGAGAAGGGAATCTTCAAGCAGGAGTGAGTTGGTGCAAAAGGAGGAATAAGAAATAGATAAAAGGGTTTGTAATGAACATGTATTAAACAACTATAATAGTCTTGGTCCTTTTGAATAGTTGACATATGCTAATTAAAATGGAAAATGCTGTCTTGTTACCATTTAGTAACCAGAAGCCCGAGACTGTTATGCTGAAAAATTACTATGTTTTCAAAGAGACTATGCTAAGAGCTCACATATGCATGGCAAACTTGAGCATTTTACTAATTTTTCAAATTCTAAATACCATAGATTAAGATGAAAACTAAGGTAACCATTTATAGCAACAACATCATTTGGTGACTATGAAAATAATATCTCATTTTTTTCCATAACCAAATTTGTTCATGAATTTTCCTTGTTTTAAAATAAAAGGATTTGCATTTCCCCATAAGTCTGCACATAGATGACAGAATAATCAATGTGATACTACTTTAGTATTGCAATTATGCAAATTTATATTCGTATGTCACTTTTAAACTACAAATGTCTTTATATGCACCTGTCTCCTGATATTTGAATTAACAGGAAAATAATAAAATGAATGGTTAAGCACTTGTCATGTGTTCTGGTGACCATTGACCAACTCTGAAAGAGACCAGGTAAGTAACATGCCACAAATAATAAAATATTAGTGAATGACTCATTCATCAACTCTCCAATTCTGAACACAAAGCCTAGTTGTTTTGTTTAGTTTAAATGAGACTGAGAAAAAGATAAAAAGATAGATGTGACATTTAAGAGCAGAACATAGTGCATAGCTTCTAATTCTTGATATTTTTTATTTTCCGACTGTCAAATGGTCTTTGAAGCAGAGGTAAATTGCTTTTAAGTTTACCATTAAGTAAGTACCTTAGGTAAGAGTGATTTAAAAAACATCTTTTAAAGCCAGAAGGTATATTTGGAAGTATTTTAAAGTTACTATGATTAATTCAAAAGTTATCATATGTAGACATTCCCTACACTTAAAATTCCTTTGTAAAGTTTTTTACGACCACCAGAGATAATAGCCACCATCTATATTTAACTGCTTTAGTGTAGGTAAGAATTCTGTCTTTGAAAGTTGTTGTCTGTGAAAACATACTGCTATAGTTTCTTAACTCAATTAGCTATAGTGCTGAGAGAGTATTTCCCAGCTGACGGGAGTGCAGTTTGTATCCTGGTTGCATACAGTTAAACAGTGGGGACTTGGACACATCTCTGAAATAAGACTGTTCTTAGCCAGCATTGGATTGAATATTTTTTCCTCTTTTATTAAGAATAATTTTTTTTTCTCACAGAATACATACTGATTAGGATTTCCCCTCCCTCTACTCCTAATGGCCCTTTGCCACCTCCACATCTATCAGGATCTTTCATATGCCATATTTTCCCTTTCCAAGATCCTCTGAGATCCTCTGATATCCTCTGAGGTCCTTCCAATCTTTCTACCTTTCCAACTCCTTGGTCTTTCTCTTTCACTTGAAAAAATCAATAGAATAAAAAATACAAAACAAAAACAAACAAAACAAAATAAAGCCATTCTAAAACCTGGAGTTTGTGTGGTTTTTAAAATTGTTTTTTTTTTTTTTTTTGGTTTTTGGCTTTTGGTTTTTGTTGTTGCTTATGTGTGTGTGTGCTTACCAGCTACATATGGGCATGGGTGCTGTTCTAGAGTACGGTTGGAATAAACAATCCACAAGAGAAAATGGATTTCCCTTTTCTCAGCAGCTATCAACTTCAAATAGCTTCTTGGTAATGGATACAACTTTCTGTCTATTTTCCCTTCTTCATGCTGTTTTTTTCTGGTTTGAGTCTGGCAGGTCTTGTGTTGGCTGTAACAGTCTCTGGGGTTTATATGTGTATCAATTCTCCTATTTAGAAGACACTGTTTCCTGTAGACATCTACCACCTCTGCCTCTTATCATCTTTGTGCACTGTCTTCTCCATAGAACCCTGAACTTTGAAAGGAAGGGTTGATTAGTTACACCTCACTTACAGTGAGTGCTCTGAAGTCTCTCACTCTCTACACACAATCTAGTTGTGGGTTTCTGTGTATTACCATCTATGGCAAGAAAAAGATTCTCTGATGAGGGGTAAGTGATACACTGAACTATGCTCATAGCACTGCATCATTAAGAGTGATTTTATTGCTTTGTTTGTTTAGTATAATAACAGCAGTAGGTTTTCCTCTGAGCTCAGGACCAAATTCTCAGTTACTCTAGCAGTGGGTTTAATCTCAAGGAGTGGACCTTAAGTCTAATAAAAAAGTGATTGGTTTACTTATGTGACATTTGTGACATAATTCTACCAACATATCTTAGAGACAAGACACTGGTTTAGGCCATAAGATTTATAGCTGGGAAATTATTATGCCTCTGATAGTAAGAAATGTTCCTTCCAGTACCATGAAGTCTAGTCAGTACGGGTGAAGCTTCTGGTTGAATACTGGCTCAATTTCTCCATGTGCGGTTATATAGGCAAGAGACATCTTCAGATGTAGGACCTTACTGTCACTTGGTGAAGAGTAACAGATAGCCTATGGTATTTTTGTGTGTGTATAGAAATGCCTCTCGTCAATGAGTCAACAACATGTACTTTGTTTCTGGTACTGGGAACTGTGGGGTATTTAGTAGCAATTAAGATATCTAGTTGGGTCATGTACTCTGGTGTTATGATGGCTTCACTTTAATTCCTCATGTTAATATATATACTTTAGGGAACCTCTACAGTAGTAGTAAGTTTTCATCCTACAATTTAGTATTTTTGTCCCTTCTTATATTCTCTCTCTTTTTGGACTCCCCACTCATTCTAGCCTAATTCTCTTATTCTAATTGCCTGTTTATCTTTTTATTACAACATATTCTATTTCCCCTTCCTTGAAAAACCCCTTTCCACTTGTCCCTTGCTAGTACCTAAATTCTGTGTTTATTCTAATTGAAATATACATGCATAGAGCCTAAATGCTAACATCCACATTTTAAAAATTGGGTCTAGAATAACTCTCCTAGGAATATTGTTTTAATCTCCATCCATTTACATTCAAATTTTGTAATATCATTTTTTAACATATGAATAATATTCCATTGTGTATATGAACTGTATTTTCTTTTTCCATTCATCAGTTAATGGACATCTAAGGTGTCTCCAACTTTTATCTATTATGAATGGAGCAATAGTGAACACAGAAAAACAAGTATCTCTACAGTAGGATGGATTGCCTTTAGGTAAATGCCCAAGAGTGGTATATCTGAATCTTTTTTTCTAGCAAATGTCTTTTTATTTTGTTAGTTTTGCTCTTATACAAGACTTTTCAACAATTCAAAAACAGTCTGGGTTAAAATTGCTTCATAAATGCTTTTTAAATTTTTTATTAGATATTTTATTTATTCACATTTCAGATGCCATTCCCTTCCCTCATTACCCTTCCCTAGAAAACCCCTATCCTATGCCCCCTCCTCCTTTTTGCTATTATACCATTTTAATTACATGTGAGTATTAAGGTCAGTTCTAGGTTGAGGAACTAGCAATACAGTAGACACAAATAGTCAAGGAACAAGCAAGACAATAAACACAAATAGTCAAAGAACAAGCAAGGTAATAAACAAAGTTTGTGAACACTCCCGTGATCACTGTTTCTAAGGGTTTATCAGGATGACCAAAATATCTGAGCCTACTTCCCTGTCCTAGCCCAAAGTCATTTTCATGTCTGAAGCCTACTTCCTTGTTCTAGTTTAAAATTTTGATTCCTGCCTGAAATTACTTTTTTGTTCTAGCCTAAGATTTAGATTCCAGCCTGCAATTTCTTCTTTGTTCTACCCTAATGTCACATTCCTGCTTCAAGCCCACTTCCTTGTCCTTGGCCCATGTCAGATTCTTGCCAAGCAGCCACAAAAGCTCTCTGCCACTTCCCCTTTTTAATTTCATAAACATGACTGGGCCTGTCTTAGGTCATTCTGACAAGAATGCCTTCCTTACCCATTGTGGCATATGCATTATCAAAAGCATGCTTATGAATATACAGGAAGCCTACAGAACTCCAAATAGACTAGATCAGAAAAGAAATTCCTCCTGTCACATAATAATCAAAACACCAAATGTACAAAATAAAGAAAGAATATTAAAAGCAGTAAGAGAAAAAGGTCAAGTAACTTATAAAGGCTTCATAAATACTTAAATCCTTCCAACTTCACTATTCATTTTCAAAAGTTCACTGGCTGTGTTTATTTTCTTCTCTTGTGTGACAAGTTATAAGGATAGTAATATCTCAAGACACATTTTTTTTAAAGAAAATATACGTGTAAATTTTTATTTTTATAATTTTGTTAAAATTAGATTTTCTGGCATACAATATGTTATATTTACAATTTCCTCTCCCTTTACTCCTCCAGCTCCTCTTCACCTATCCTCCCCTCCAAATTCACCTTCTTCCTTCTAAGGGATAATAGTAACATAAAATGTAATAAGATAAAACAAAAACAAACAACTTCAAATAGGACAAAACAAACAGAAGGAAAGGAGCCCCCCAAAACCCAGAAGGAGCAGGTAGACATGCAGAGACATACTCATTTGCATAGTCAGGAATCACAGAGAAACATAAATCCAGAGGCCATCATATATATTCAAATGCCTTGCAGGAAAATAAAATAAAGTTATGATCGATCTGTCCTCAACTTTCTGCATAACCAGCATACTGACTTCCATTGTGACTATACAAGTTTATACTCCTATCAGCAATGAGTAAGTATTTCCCTTTTTATGCATTCTCACCAGCATATGGTTTCATTCATTTTATTAAAGGTTGTCCTTTTTGGCTGCGATAAGATTACATTTCAAAGTAGTTTAGATTTGAATTTTTCTGATGGCTAAGTTGATTATTTTTAAAATGTGTTTCTCAGCACTTGTATTTCACCTTCTGAGAATTCTGTGTTTAGTTCTGCACCCATTTTAACTGAATTGTTTTATTGATCTTCAGGATTTCTTTAAAAAATTCTTCGTAGATGGTTTAGTCCCTAGGGGTTTAGGGAGTCTGGTTGGGTGATATTTTTGTTTTTCCTATGGAGTTGCAAACACCTTCATCTCCTTCAGTCCTTGCCTGAACTCCTCCATTGGGATCCTCATTCTTAGTCCAATGTTTGGCTGTGTGCATTCACATCTGTATTGATAAGATTCTGGCAGAGCCTCTAAGGGGACAGCTTCACCAGGATCCTGTCAGCAAGCTCTTCTGGGCACCAGCAATAAAGTCTGGGTTTGGTGTCTGCAGATAGAATGGATTGCCTTATCTGCCATCACTTGGTCCTGTAGAGGCTCAATGGCCCAGAGCTAGGTCCCTGAGGCAGGAATGAATGGGTAGGTTGGGTAGACCCTCACTGAGGCAGTGTTTTTGTGGAGGAAAAAATGGGAAGGGGGATAACATCTGAAATAGCCAATAAAAATAGCCAATAAAATATGGGGGAAAGTTCTTTATAAAAAAAAAAAAAAAAAAAAAGTTCTAGATACTAATCTGTTAGATGTTCCATTGGTAAAGACATTCCTCTGATACTTTGCTGTACAGAAGCCTTATAACTTCATAATGTCCCATTTACTAATTGATGGTCTTAATGTATATTCCTTTTGTGTACTGTTCAGAAAATCCTTTGCCTTGGCAACAGGTTCAAGTTTATTTTCTACATTCTCTTCTATCAGATTCTGGGTATCTGGTCTTACATTGAGGTCCATGGTCCACTTGATGTCAGGTTTAGTGTTGGGTAACAGATATGATGCTATTAATATTCTATAAGCACCTATCTAGTTTGTCTATCATGATTTGTTGAACATGTCATATTTTCTTCAATATGTAACTTTTGACATTTTTTTTTTGTCAAAAGCCAGTTAGTTGTCTGTGGCTAAATGATCAACCTATTTTTATATCAATACCATGCTAATTTTATTAGTATAGCTCTGTAATTCTACATGAAATATGGACTAGTTATACCTCCAGCAGTTCTTTGACTGTTAAGGATTTTTTAGCTGTATTAATATAAAATTTAATTTTTTTTTCAATTTCTATTAAAAAATTGTGTTGGAATTTTCATAGAAATCACATTGAACTATAGATTTGTTAGAGTGGCCAACTATATAATTCATTATATTAATATAATTCACTATATTATACTTCAAAATATTAATTATACAATGAATTACAGATAATTCACTATATTAATCATATCATTTTATGAGCATGTGAGATCTTTCTATTTTCTGGTATGTTCTTTAGTTTCTTCCTTAAATGCTTTAGTGTTCTTAATAGATAAGCCTTTCAATTTTTTTCGGTAAATTGTATGAAGTCGTTTTTAATGGCCGAGTAGTACTCTATTGTGTAAAGGTACCACATTTTCCACATCCATTTCTCTGTTGAGAGATTTCTGGGTGGTTTCCAGTTTCCAGTTTCTGGCTATTATAAATAAGGCTGCTATGAACAGAGTGGAGCATGCGCCCTTGTTGTATTTTGGATCTTCTGAATATATGCCCAGGAGTGGTATAGCTGGGTTCTCGGGTAATACCATATCCCCTTTTCTGAGGAACTGCCAGACTGATTTCCAGAATGTTTGGACCAACTGGCAATCCCATCAGCAGTGGAGGAGTATTTCTCTTTCTCCCCATCCTCACCAGCACCTGCTGTACCTGGGTTTTTTATCTTAGCCATTCTGACTGGTGTGAGATGGAAACTCAGGGTCATTTTGATTTTCATTTTCCTGATGACTAAGGATGTTGAACATTACCTTAAGTGCTTCTCAGCCAATGTGAGATTCCTCAGTTGAGAATTCTCTGTTTAGCTCTGTACTCCATTTTTTAATATGGTTGTTTGGTCCTCTAGAATCTAATTTCTTGAGTTCTTTGTAAATATTGAATATTAGCCTCTATCGAATGTAAGGTTAGTAAAGATCTTTTACCAATCTGTGGATTGCCATTTTGTCCTATTGCCATCTAGTATTTTCTGAAGAGCTAGATTGGTGAACACTAATTGTTTAAATTTTTTTCTATCATGATAGAAACATTTTTTTTCTCCATTAATTGTTATTGATAGTTTTGCTGGGTATAGTGTTCTGGTTGGCATCTATGATCTTTTGAGCTTGTAAAACAATTGTCTAGGTCCTTCTGGCTTTCACAGTCTATATTAAAAACCTGATGTTATTCTAATGGGCTTTATTTCATGTGTGACTTTTTGTTTTTCTCTTTCAGCTCTTAAAGTTCTTTCTTTGCTCTGTGCATTTAATATTTTGATTATTTTGTCTTGAATGGAGTTCATTTTCTGATCTTATCTAGTTGCTATTTTGTATGTCCCTTATTTAGGTATAGATATTGACTATGATACTGGGTTCACCTGGTTATTGACTTGGCTTTAAGCTACCCACTCCACAATTTGCCAAGCTACCTCCAAGTAAGAACTTTATTTAGTGTCAACAACTTATATAAGCTTGACAGAATCCATCGAGATTTTGAACTATAAAAAATGTGCAGTTTACTCAAAAGGAGTAGCAGAACATTGGATCTGCTACAGAGCAGACCACAGGACCCTATAAAATGACTTGCCTCTTCTGCCAGGTTCTTTTCTTTTTTTTTTTTTTTCTTGGTTTTTCCAGACAGGGTTTCTCTGTGTGTGTAGCCCTGGATGTCCTGGAACTCACTCTGTAGACCAGGCTGGCATTGAACTCAGAAATCCGCCTGCCTCTGCCTTCCAAGTGCTGGGATTAAAGGCATGTGCCACCACCGCCCGGCGCCAGGTTATTTTCTAAGGTTTAATTTTTACTATTTTCTTTCAAATAAGCCTGAGATCTGTTTAAATAGGTTTAAATATATCAATCTAAATTCACAAATATGAAGAATGACTGAGTTTAATACATTATTTTGGCAAAGTTATAGAAGTAACAATACAGAGATATTTGACATACAAACTTCTTTACTCTTATTTATTTATTTATTTATTTATTTATTTATTGTTGAGAAAGGTTCAAGTGTTTGTCCTTGGCCCTTCACTGGACTCTTTTAAAAATATTTTTATGTTTGTTCAACACTGAAAGCATATAGTAAGAATATTTTCTTTTTATATAAACATGTTAATTAAAATATAACTATATCATAATATTCCTCATTATCATAATATTCCTATATCATAATATTCCTTTTCTTTACTCCAGTCCCTCCCAAGTTCCTTCTTCTATCTCATTCCATTTTCTCACTTCACTCTCAGATTGATAGCCTTTTCTTTTCCAATTATTACTGTCAAACAAATACACACATATATATGATAATATATAACAAAAATATAACTATAACATCCAGAGTCCATTTTTGTTGTTTGTGATTATGTGGTTAAAGGACTGCGTACTTTGTTTTTTGAGCTCATTCTATAAGACGCTAACTCACTCTCAGCAGTCATCAATTGACTTTAGGTCCTTGTTCAGGTGTGTAACCCCATGAGTAATATTCTCCTTTCACCTTAGCATGCTTATTGAAACTATTATTATTCACATCCTATTTATACAACCATTTTTATGAAAGATTATTTCACAGCAGAAATGCTGGCATTCTAGTTCTTATACTCTGTCAAACCTTTCCCCCATGATATTCCCTGAGCTATAGTTGCAGGAATGGTGATAATAGATATATTCATTGGTACTCAGCTCTCTACAATCCCAGCTATATCACTCCTGAGCATGTAACCAAAGGATGCTCTACCATATACACAAGGACATTGGCTCAACTATGTTCAAAGCTGCTTTATTCATAATATACAGAAACTAAAAACAATCTAGATATCCCTCAACTGACGAATGAATAAAGAAAATGTACATTTAAGCAATAAAGTATTACTCCCCTAATAAAAATAATGACAACATGAAATTTCCAGGCAATTGGAAGAAACAAGAAAAGATTTTCCTGACTAAGGTAACCAATAATTAACAAGGGCTGGGTGGGGTTGGGGGATGAGTCTCACTGAGAAGAAGAAATTGAATAAATATCATGGGTGGATGTGGGGAAGGGACTGAATGAGGATGGGATTTGGAATGGGAACAGGAGAGATCAGGTAGGGCAAGAATGAAGGAAAAAAAAACCTGGAGAAACAACAGGAATGGAGGGGCCACATCTCTGGGACCTGCTAGAAACCTAGGGCAATGGAAAATCCCAGGATCTAGGAGGGTGACTCTATGTAAGACTCCTAACAAGGGGGGATATGGAGCCTGAAGTGGCCATTTTCTAAAATCAGATAAGATTTCCAGTGAAAAGATTGGGACAACAACCCAGGCAAACAACTTATACCACAATTAGTCTTATAATTTGCCTTGCCTACGTGATGAGTAAGGGCAAAGATAAAGCAGAAAACAAGGGAATTCCAACCAGTGACTGGCACAGCTTGAGATTCGTATCATGAGAAAGAGCCTAACCCTAACATTGTTAATGATATTCTGCTATATATGCAAACAAGAGTGTAGCATAACTGTCATCAGAAAGGCTTCAAACCCAGAAACTGATAGAAACAAATGCAAAGACACACAGCCAAATATTGGGTACTGCTTAGCGAATCCTGCAGAAGAGGGGAAAGGATTAGAGGAGGAAGAGGGGGCAAGGACATCACAAGAAAACCTACAGAATTAACTAACTTGGCTCCCCAGGGACCTACAGAGACTGAAGCTCCAACCAGGAGAAATGCATGGGATTGATCTAGGCCCTCTGTACATACCCCACAGTTGCACAGCACAGCTATTTGTGGGGAAACAGCAGAGCCAGGACAGTCTCGGCCGTTGGGACTCTTTCCCTTCTACTGAGCTGTTTCTTCTAACTACAATAAGCAAAGATACACCTAGTCTTACTGCAGCTTGATATATCAAGGCTGGTGATATTCATGTGAGGCATCTCTTCTTCTGAAGAGAAAAGGAAAAAGGGTGCACTGGGGCTGGGGCTGGGGACAGGGAAGAGTAGATGTGTAGACACAGAAAAAAAACCTGCAGTTGGGATGCAAGGGAAATTGTTTAGTTAATTAATCAAAAATTTTGACTGTAAAAAAGAGACAATTATCTTCACATAACCCTGTGAAGTGTAAAGTTTCTGTGAGTTCATTCAAAGCACATCTGGCTGGAAAACCCCTTTACAGAAACCATGTGAAATCAAAGAAGTTGGAGTCTAACCATGCCCAGGAGGTGTTGCAAAGTCTAGCACAGCGGGCAGCAGTGATTCAGACCACATTTTGAACTGCTGGGGAAAAAAGGGAGGATTTAAGCCCCAAATGGGCTTAAGAGAAGAATAAATCTGTTAGCAGAGCAATTACTCATGTCCTCAGTAAACTGCCTCCTACAAGGATTAGCAGATAAATCTCAGTATGGCCATTAGTTTTTTCTTGGCACATCTTCCTCTTTCTACACATCAATAACAATATATTTACCCAATTATCAGATAATCCCTCTTAAATTGATCAATTGATAGTTCCCCAGCCCTTTCAAAGCACTGCTTTGTTTTCTTTGGCCTCAAACACCTCAAAATATTTCTAGAGGTCAGGAAAGTACAAATTGTGAATTTATTATTCTTAGACTTGCAGAATGACCTTTCACCCTGTGTTTCAAATCTCTGCATGGTGCCTTGGAAAAGTGATTTCCATTAAAGTAAATAGGAGTCCCAGGGCTAAAAGCTGAAGAGAGCTATGAGGCTTAACCCTTCCATGTACATAACCTGAGCGAGGGGAATTTAACAACTTTTAACAACCTTTGCTACAGGATACCATTCTTTACTTAACACTTTATGTTTATGTGTGGTTTTTTTTTTTTTTGCAAGAAGATGAAATACCCAAATGCATGTGTGAAGATGACATGCTCAAGTCATCACACTTGCCATTTTCAAATTATTTTCCTCTCAGATAAGTGAATTATATATTATATCTTGTTTATGCTTTCTTCATTTTGTATCTTAATATAAGCATGTAAAAACTAATACAGTGACCTCTTCTGTAGAAAAACATATCCCTCATATAAACAGGCCATGAGTAGTATTAGTTAAACTTGATTTAAAAGACAATACTACAGATATTTGATTCTTACTTGCTATTTTTTGAGCCAACACTTTAGAACTACCCACAACCTAATACTTTCTAAGAGTTCTAGGAGAGGTGGATAGATTTAGTTTGACACACACACACACAAAATATAACATGAAAAATTGGGTGTATGTGTGTGTCTGTGTGTCTGTGTGACATGCAGTTAAACTTAAGTGGAATGTTTTTATAGTGTGGACAAGTTGTCCAAAATGTTCTGTAAAAAATTCTCATACTGTGTATTACTCTATTTTTATCTGAAATGTGAAGATAATAGCTATCTTTTCAGGCAGGCATATTACTGGGAAATAGCAGAAAAAAAATCCTTGCATTGTGCTTACTTACGATGTGGTGGCTACTGCAGGATGGAGTGTGACGTACCAGTCGGACAAGACACAGCAAGTACATTCAGACACACACTAGCTTCATTAGCTATTATCACAGCAAGAAATTTTAGCCAGGCCAACAATGCTGTCTTCATCAATAACTCTTCTGCAACATGCATCCTGCCCTCATTTTCACCTCATGCCTCCCTATTTTCTGTTAATGAATTCTTCCTTTTTGGTCTTAAGAACATGCTCAACAATTGCCCATATTCTTATGTTTCATACAGTGTTCTCTCATTTGGCACACCCAGTTCTTTCTCATGACCTCTTAAATAATTTAGTTACTGCTACCATTTAAGTTATTTTCTTTGTGAAACACTTCTGGTTACTCTTTGAAGCCTATTATTTGATATTCTCTCTCTCTCTCTCTCTCTCTCTTTCTCTCTCCCTCCATCCCTCTCCCTTTCTCCCTGTCTTCCTCCCTCCCTCCCTCCATCCCTCCCTCCCTTCTTCCCTCCCTCCCTCCTTCCCTCCATTCCTCCCTATCTCTATGTATGCTGGGGTATAATCCCAGAACTTTTCATTATGTACACATTCTGCCACTGAACAATATGACCAGACAACAACAAAATTAACATGTTTCTTTAAGTTCTTTTCTATCTGTCTCTTTTTCTCATACAAACACATATTACTTTGTTATTTTTAGTTAAAATGAATTTTACATAAGAGGTACAGCAGGTTATCTGACTTTATTTTTTATTAAATATATAAATTATATATGTGTATACATATACATATACATATTCTAAGTCCATGTTTTTTAGCTGCTGAAGGAGAGCTTACCTTTTAGAATGTTGCCAAGTGTCTGGAGGTCTCTTTCTGCCAGGTATCTTTAGTCTTTAGTGACTTCATTATTCAGGTTATCCCTAAGAATGAAGTTAATTCTGACAGTGTATCTTTACTGGCATATGTGTGTGTATGTGTGTGTGTGTATTTTTATGTGTGTGTATGATTTGAATCAACAGTATCAATATACAGCCAATCTCCTAAATAAAGTTTGTCTCTATTTTCTTGAACCAATTCCATGCTATTCACTGAGCATTTGCCACATGTTAAGTACTTCCCTAGTTTACAGAATGAATGTACTTTGCTCTGCTCACCTACAGGAAATAGAAAATGCATTTGGAAGCTTAACAACTGACAGACTGAAAACACATAGCTTGGAATGCATTATTCTATAACTAATATTAGATATTCTAAATAAATTGATATGGGTTTTTGTCACTTATATGTTCCAGAGACATGTACTGGTATGGTTGTTAGACATAAAGCATGGTAAAGACTGATAAAATGTCAAATTTGCTGTATATACAGAAAAATTAATTAGTAAAAGGGACTAACTCCCTCCTATATGGGTTATTCTAAGTCCAGGATTTCTAGTTGCCTGAAGGAGGACTTAACTTTTAGAATTTTGCCATGTATCTGTACATCTCTTTCTGCCAGGCACCTTTAGTCTTTAGTAACTATTATCCAGGTTGTTTATAAACAAGAAGGTTATACTTTTAAGAGCAGTGCACTCACACCTTGACCTGGTATAAGACTCCAAACAAAGCTATAAATTCTCTACTTTACACTTCTATGCTTCAGTCAAACCCATCTAATTCCTCTTTGATGAGAATTTAAACAATTTTTAGAGTAAAATGCTTAATAAAATAGGGGTACAAGATCATGAGAAATTTTTATGTTTTTTAAGCTTACCAGCCACATCATGCAGTGCTTTGGAAAGTCATCACTGTCTGATCAACTCTTTAATCATCACTGTTGAAAAGCACCAGGTACCCAGTTTGGTTTTATGCTACATTTTATATGCTCATCTGCTTTCCCATCTTAAAAGTGGAAGCTGCCTACAGGTACTCCCATATGCATCAGCCAGAGTGATTGAACTAAGCTATGCCCCATTCCTTTCCATTAGCATCATCTTTGAACTCCCATAAGGCACAGAGTATGCCTTGTTCATTTCTCCATGTTCCACATTCCCTGACATGTCACAAGAACACATAGATTATTAAAATCAAGTATCTGAGTAGATCTCTGTTTCTCTCCTGGGCATTATAGGAAAGTATTCCTTTCCACCACATTCCAACTTGGTCTGATTTTCTGTAGTCCTTACTATGTATTTTCATGAGCTTCATTGTGATCCTTCTAGAAGTGTGCAGTTGTAAGAGATTCAACATACTCATGCATATTCATGATGACAGGAGAACAGTTCAGAAATCTCTAGAGCTACAGAGCTGTTGGGCCAACATTATTCATGTGATGTCAAAGACTAATTATAATTCTAGGTCTCCCACAGAAGTTGAGTCATATACTATCAACATATGAACCAGCAAGTTAGTACTTAATAATCTGATTACAAACCATTTGCCAAAAACCACATAGTTGATAAGTTTGGCCAGACTCATTTAAAAGACCATGCTCCTTTAAAAAGTCTATACACTTACCAGATTCGGCTACTAATCTAAGCTCATCTTGTAAATTTGCTGAGGTAGACGCCTTCCTGCTCAGTTAGATTTATCTCTTTTTGACTCTCTCGAATGCTGTGTGATTGGAGAAAGCGAAACCTATAAATGATATTAAATACAAACAACATGCAGGCATAAAGTAATCAGTGGCTTCCTGTTCTCTCCAATCTAAGCTACTTATACTAACTTTTGATGATCCATAAAGTTTTATTTTAGACTCTTTAAATTTGTGATACAATTAACTATCATAGAAATTAATACCTTTTATAAAACGATGACATTCTAGAGAGATTAAATAAAATGCCCAGGATTGAATTGCTAATAATTTTAGAACTAGTCAATCTGGTAGACTTCTGGAGAGGGACCCTGTGCTCACAGGTTAGTCTCAACAGCAGCCCTCAGAGTGGAGAAAATCAAGAGAGAAAGGGAGATCTGAAGCTTCTAAAGACTTTCCAGTTCTCTTTAGTTCTGATGAGATAGGTGTACCTACCTAAATCACGTTGCTATTATTGATGTGAGATTATGCCTCCTTCTGTTGGCCTTAGAACTGTTTACATGGGCCGCTTGTCTATCATATAGTAGGTGGTGAGTTTGAAACAAAGCAGGAAATTGACATAAACATAGGCTATGCTATCAGTTATTTTGCCAAATGACATCAGCCATGTGATAGAAATATGGAGGTGTTTGTTAAGAAGTAATAGTTAACATATGAAAATATGTGCTCAGATATCATACATGGCTTTTAAAATAAGTAATGTTTTATTTTTAATCCACTTTGATTTCACTTCTATTTCCTCTAACAGTTATGTTCTACAATATGACACAATCAACCCAATAGCTTACAAAACACCACATAAATAAGGGTGTTTTATTCAGAAGATGCTTAGTGATTAGAGAAAATGAAACATACGGATGCTATTAAATACTGTCTAGATGCAAGCATAAAGTAATAAAATATTAAAACAAGATGTGTGTGTCTGCTTATGAACATGTATAAATGTATGGAATGAAAGCATACATAAATATGTATGATGATTTTGGCATGATGACAAATTATTCATAAAGAGATTATGAGTTTAATTTTCTTGTTTTGACCCCATCATACTTTTTCTCTTTACGGTGGATAAATGAATTCAACTTTCAAGGTATTGAAGTAACAACAATCACAATAAATAAATATCATAATTGATAGTGAATGAATTTAAAACCAAGTTGAGTTTGAAACCATGCTGCCTCCAAGCTAAGCTCCATTACAAACTGTACAGATGTTCACTGACATGTGTCAAGTTTGGAACTGGGCACCTATGTGAGTGGTTTTATTTAGCCAGCTGTGTTGTGTATTTATTTGTAAATTAGTTAGAGTAAAGTAATTTATTTTTTAAATAGAATAATCTTAATCTTAAAAAACCATAAAGGTACCTTTTCCTCTCTCATATTCTATTTTGGCTGATTTCTAACCCTAAATCATCATCTTTGCAATCTGTGAGATGTCTGCTGGATGCCTACAGTGTCCACCTTTCAGATAATGTATTATATTGTGTTTACTCATTATTACACATCCCTTTGTTCTATGTTTTAGTACTCTAAAATTAAACTGATTCATCTCTGTGTATAAAGCATATATATTTGTGTTATGCAATTTTAATGAATGTAGATGTATGTGTAAATCAATATAGTCACAGGTATTTAAACTTCTTTGATAACAGTGGGATGTATTACACATAATGTATTTTAGAGTTATGTAACTTAATTCATCAATAATTTATATAACTTAATTCAACAGTATTTTTTAAACATCAATATAAAAATAATGTATTAATAGATCATATTTGGGAAGACATCAGAGTAATAAAAATTTTTACTATGTCTCTTGTACTTTCATGCATGCTTACTCACATAGAAAGTTTTTAGCCTAACTGGAATTTATGGTGTTGAAACTGAAATTATGTCCAACCTCATGTTTCATTACATGCCTGCTCCATGTACTTCCTTTTGCTGGTAATCTTGTAGAAGTGATTTGAATTCTCTTCTAAGAAACTAATTATTCTTATAAACTGGATTTTCTTGGGTTTTTCTTTAGTCTCAATGGCATTCAAAGAGCCACTGCTATATTGTTTTATTGTTATCTTGTTATAATTTTAATATATATTTTAATTCTAGGTTGCATGTAGTCCAGATTGGACTCAAATTCACTATGTAGCTAAGGATAGATTTTGCTTTAGATCCTCCTGCTTCAACTTTCTGAGTGTGTTAGCATTACTGACATGCTTCACCATAATGAATGCTATATTTTCTTTCATATACAGATACAGATACAAATACAAATGCAGATATAGATACATCATGCATAAATAGACATTTAAATGAGAGGTCTTTCCTCATATTTCATTTTATGATAACATAAGGGATTCTATAGGCCTCTTCTTCAATAAAATATTTATATTTTTAAAATTAAAATATGACCTACTGTGCACATGTACATAAGCACAAATGCTCACACACATCTTGCCACTTATCTAGTGATTAAATGTACCTAGCTGCCTTTCCATGTTGTTTTATATACCATACCATTGCTAAGTATCAGAAAACTTGAAAGAACCCATGGAGGAAGAAACTACTTGCTCTCAGTTGCTACCAGATTCTGCTTTCTTTGTAATCCAAGGCTCAACTATTTGCCTTCAATATGTGGAGTTTTGACATTACCAAAAAACTTTGAAGGAGTAAACTGAAGAGCACTAATTCATGGAGCATCACCCTCAGCCATCTCTGGCAGCAGCAGCAGCAACAGTCCAGCCACAGAGTTTATGCTTTCTAGAGCTGTTACACATTGAGGCAATCATGAATCCATTTAAGATATGGTTCCAGCCACCAGAAATTTCATTGTGTTATTGTATTTTAGTATTATTAATTTTCTACTTCTCCAGTCTCCCAAGAATTTTGTGAGTTACATAGATATTTCTATAAATTATTTTTCTACTTAAAATTATTCTCAGGGACTTTGTACTACTTCAGGTAAGAACCTTACTGAATCCAACTTTTAAAATGCCATGATACATATGACTTCCTATTTCTTAAACTTCGATTTGCCACTTTGTTGTTATTTAACTATCTTACCTTCAGTTTGTTTTCTTCCTTTACCTTTAATTCAGTGAGAAGATTCCTTCAGTTTCAGAGCTTTTCTGCTTAGAGATAAGGCATATTCCAACAGTAGTTTTCATTTACGTACACAGTAGTTTTTATTGCCTCTTACATAATGCTGTCATCATCGTTAGGACATATGCTATAATGATATTTTCTGTTTTCTGAAGATTTTAGTTCTACTTATTTTATTTTATGAATTCACTGCCTTTAAAGAATTTGCCATTCAATTCCTTTAATTTATTCATTTGGCATCCTAACTACACCCTCTCACCCTTCGCTCCTCCCAGTCTCAAAAACTCTTCCCGTATTACCTCCTCCCCTTCTCTGAGGAGAACCTGCTCTGGGTTAAAGCAGGACTATGGGCATTCTCTTCCACTGAGATCAGACAAGGAAACTCAGCTATGTGAAGGAGATTCAGAGAAAGACAACAATGTCAGAGACAATCCCACCCAAATTAGGGAACCCACATGAAGACCAAGCTACATATCTACTACAAGTGTGTAAGGGGCCTAGGTCTAACTCATGCATGCTCTTTGGTTGATGGCTTAGTCACTGTGAGCCCCATGTACCCATGTTAGTTGACTCTTTAGGTCTTATTGTGGTCTCTTGATACCTACAGATCCCATAATTCTTCCCCTCACTCCTCTACAAGTCTTCCTAAGCTTCACCTAATGTTTGGTTGTGGGTTTCTGCATGTTTATATCAGCTGCTGGATGACAACTCTCAGGAGACAGTTGTGCTAGGTTCCTATCTGCAAGCATAGCAAAATATCATTATAGTATCAGGGGTTGGCTTTTGCCCATGAGGTGGGTCTCAAGTTGGGACAGTCATTAGTTAGCCATTCTACCATCTCTATTCCATCTTTATCTTTGTACATCTTGTAGACAGGACAAATTTTGAGTTGAATTTTTTGTGGGTGGGTTGGTGTCCTCATCCATCCACTGGAAGTCATGTCTAGATACAGGAGGTGGCCATTTCCGTCTATGTATCCCTGGCTGCTAGGATTCTCATCTAGGGTCACCCCCATATACTCCCAGGAGCCTCCCCTGTCTCAGGTCTCTGGTTCATCCTAGAAATGCACCCCTCACTGATGTCCCCTCTATGAACCCTCTTCCTTTCACCCTATATTCTCCACATCTGATCCCAGCCCCATCTATCCTCCCCATTTCCTCTTTCATTTAAATCCCTCCCTCCATCCACCACCAGTAACATTTCTATATCCCATTTTGAGTGAGATTCAAGCATCTTCCCTTGGTCTCTCCCAGTTATTTAGCTTCTGGGCCTGTGGATTGTAGAGTGATTATTCTATACTTTATGGCTAATATCCACTTATAAGTAAGTGCATACCCTGCATATCTTTCTGGGTCTGGATAACTTCACTCATGATAATGTTCTTAAGTTCCATCTGCCTGTCTCAAATTTCATGATGTCTTTGTTTTTAATAATTGAGCAGTATTCCATTGATTAAATGAACCACAATATGTTTTTCCATTTTTTTTTGGTTCATGGTTATCTTGGTTGTTTACAGTTCTTGAATATTATGAATAAATATGTTATGAACATAGTTGAACACTTGGCCTTGTGGTATGGTAGAACATGTTTTATGTATATGCTCAGGAGTGGTATAATAGGAGCTTGAGATAGAGCTACTCCCAATTTTCCCAGAAAAAAAGCAAATTAATTTCCAGAGGGTTTGTATAAGTTTGCACTACCATCAGCAGTAGGGGAGTGTTCTCCTTACTCTACAATGTCACCAGCATGTGTTGTCACTTGAGTTTTGATATTAGCCATTTTGACTAGTATAAGATTTAATAACAGAGTCATTTTGATTTTCATTTCCCTGATGACAAAGGATTTGAATATGTTTTAAGGGTGTCATGGTCATTAGAGATTATTAAGAAATCTCTGTTCAGGCTGGGCAGTGGTGGCGCACACCTTTAATCCCAGCACTTGGGAGGCAGAGGCAGGTGGATTTCTGAGTTCGAGGCCAGCCTGGTCTACAGAGTGAGTTCCAGGATAGCCAGGACTACACAGAGAAACTCTGTCTCGAAAAAAACCACGCCCCCAAAAAGAAATATCTGTTCAGGTCTGTATTCCCTTTTAAAAATGGGGTATTTCATTGAGGTGTCTAATTTCTTGAGTTCTTTGTATAATAGTATACATGAGTAATCCTAAGTATTCTAATAGAAAGCTCCTACAGTTGATAAATACTTTCTGCCATGTGGTCAGATACAAAATTATTAAAAACAAAATTAGAAACCCTCCTTTATACAAACAATAAATAAGCACAGAAAAAAATTAGAAAAACAAGACCCTCTTAAATAGCCACAAATAATATAAAATATCTTGGTGCAATTGTAACCAAGCAAGTGAAAGCCCTGTATGATAAAAACTTCAAGTTTCTGAAGAAAGAATTTGAGGAAGATATCAGAAGATGAAAAGATCTCTCATGCTCATAGATTCATAGGATTACCATAAGAAAAATGGCCATCTTACCAAGAGCAATCTACAGATTAAATGCAATCCCCATCAATATTTCAACTCTATTCTTGACAGAGCTTGAAACAGCAATTTTCAACTTCATATGTAAAACAAAACAAAAAACTAATATAGATTAAATAATCCTGTATTATAAAAGAACATCTGGAGATATCACCATCCTTCGTTCAAATTATATGACAGAGCAATAGTAGTAAAAACCTCCAGTTATTGGCATAAAAATAGATAGACTGATCAATGGAATAGAATTCAAGACCCCAAAATAAACCCACACATCTATGGAAACTTGATTTTTTCCAAAAAAGCCAAATTTATACAATGGAACAAAAGAAAACATCTTCGCCAAACCCATACAATGGAATAAAAGAAAACATCTTCAACAGGGGGTGTTAGTAAAACTGGATGTCTTATTATATAAGAATAATAATAGACCCATATCTATCACCCTGCAGAAAACTCAATCTCAAGTTCAAATGAATCAACATAAATTCAGATACACTAAATCTGATAGAAAAGAGAGTGAGGAACTGTCTTGACCACATTGACACAGAAGACACCTTCCTAAATAGAACACCAGTAGCTCAGGCACTAAGATCAAAAATTAATAAATGGGACCTCATGAAAATGAAAAGCTTATGTCAGGAAATGGACACTATCAACAGGACAAAACGGCAGCTTACAAATTGGGAAAAGATCTTCACCAACCCTACATTTAGCAGAGAACTCATTACAAATTTAAAGTCAGAAACATAATCAGTAAAGTGTATGTATTCCTCATGTCAACAGCTAAGTGGCCTTTTGCTTTAATATCTATGAAATCTCAGAATCATTAGAGTTTTATGAGTAGAACAATATCAACTGTATTATACTTGCACCCATTCTATCCTTTTGAACTAATATTTTACACTGAGTCGATGTCAAGTTAACTTAGTTTCATGTTTTTCTGATCAGCTGCAAGTTCATTGGGAACCTCTGTGTCTTTTCATAGTAAACAACTACAACACAAGACTGTCACTGTATATTTGAGATACTACTATTATAAGACAATTCATCCAACAGGACATTTGAGCACATTTTTCCTAGCAACCATCCAAAGTAAGAAAGAAATTTATATTTCCTGTGATATAGAAGACAACACATGTGGCCTGCATTTAAGTTTTCTCCATGCATACTCCTAAATAAGTTTCTCTCAAATATCATTCCTCAATTAATGTGGCATCAAGATTAGCACCCTTAAATTAAGCAGCTCTGATTAGTGATGAGCTTTGAGTAAGCAACACCTGATTCAGAGTTAACAACTATGTTGAAAATGTAACTGTCCATTCACTGTTAATTTAAAACAACTCCAAAAACAACAGTGATCTGAGTAGGCATACTGCCACTGACTTCCACTGATTGAATAAACTGAGCAGTTCTCATTTGCTGTAGTGTACAGCTTTATCTAGATATCACTCTGTATGGATGCATTTCCTTTTTGCCAGTCCTGGCACTGTAACCATGCAGTTCTACTATGAATAACTTGCTTACCATCTATGGGCTTTTCTTTCTCGTTGTCAAAATATGTAATGACTGGTACTCTGTGGTATTAACTCATTTAGATGGATGTGTTAAATATCTGTAATGGGCTAGATATTGTTTTGATGACTGGAAATATATTGTAGAACACAACTTCTTTTCTTACATGGCTTTAACATCTGCTGGTGAGAGCAGATGTTTGGCTACACAATAAGTGTATTGTTTAACTGGTTATAGAAAGTGCTGTTAGATTTGTAAGACTGGAGCTGGGAAAGTGAGGTTATCATTTTGATGGTGTGACTTGGGCAGCTCTAACTGATCAGTTGCTATTAGAAAGATTCTAAGGAGAGGATGGGTGGATTGAGCTTATCTGGGAAATGGATAGGCCAGGAGAAAGAGTTTAAGTTCAAGTATCCATAAGCCAGAATATGGGTGATATGTTTGATGAGCAGAGCTGTAAAGCAGAATGTGAGTAACAAGAGGTAAGGTCACAGAGGTATGCTGAAAGGAAACAGGATTTCATCTCTCTCTTCAAACACTGACATTTTAGAGAAGGAGAAATCACTATAATGTAGTAAGTCCCCCAAATGTGTAGGTAAGCAAACAGATATTAAATATTGTTTAAAGTGTACTCTGGTGCTCTGTCTCTATGAGATGACATTTATTTTGGAGTTTCCCATAACAATTTAACCGTCAAAGCATAAGTAATAAAACCCTTCTACTATATATGGAAATGGAGATTCAATTTGACTAGCTATAGGCAATTTAAAAACAACAGACAGTTCCTTAAACACAATTAGCAGGATATATATGCAGAACAGTAGGGTAAATAGCTTCCTAACTTGCTGACACCATAGTAGCTTTTCCCTCAAAACCACCTATTTGTCTATAATTCTATGATAGATCATCTATGCCCAGGATTTTTGCTCAAGTACTTCAATACTTCTCCCGACCCAACTCCACCCTGCTAAGTAGTCATGCTGTAGAATGTTCTTTGGTGCTTCTAAAATTCTCAAACATGCCTTTTAATTAATTATTTAATTATTTTAATTGTTTTGTTGTGATGTTGAAGTTTTACCCGAGGGTTGGATATATGCTAGAGAAAGTGTTCTCACATATTCAGCTCCATTTATTGACTCTAATTCTCCCTTTGTTCCATTTATAGAGCCACTAATTTAACAGATTCAAGGATCAATAATGGAACTTTTAGCTATAAAGAACTCTGCAATTCACTGGACTCTCTCTGTGTTTCCCCTGTTCCTTAAAGATGATTCTTTGTGCTATTCAGAACTGTATATATTTTGATGATTAATAATCTCAACATAGCAAATTGCAGTGACTGTGAGAACTAGTAAATTGACCAGAATACATATGGGTCTCTCAGACTGTGCACCACATGCTGTTTTCATTATTCAATCTTTTCGATAGCTTTCTGGCTCCTGTTGTGTTTTCTAACTTCCCCAAAATGAGTCTGATATCTATGATGACTAAGAGTTTTGAATCAGTCTCACAATTTGTGTGACTATAAAAATAAAGTGTATTTTCCCTTTAGAACTCTGGTTCCTACAAAAATACATTTGTCTTTTATTATTGTTTCTTTTAAACATTAATAATACTAATTTAATAAAATTTTTGCTTATCTTAATATTGTGCTACTTTAAGAATATGTTTACTATTAGTAAATTACATAGAGGTTAATGAACATAATATTCCAACTTACTTCCAAATGGTTATGACCAAATGGGGAAAGGGAGGAGAGGAAGAGAGAGAGAGAGATTTATATGACAAGAAAAGGAATAAAAAGTCTGGACATAATCTGTTGGTGATTTTGAGCAAACAGTTTTACATGCTTTACAAATTTCATTTTTGAAACTTATTCTAGTTTAAAAATATACAAAAATATAAAATTATAAAGAAGAATTACAATAAATCATCTAATAGCTGCATCCACCATTTATAACGTATATCAGCAGAGCTTACTTTGTAGTGTCAAGTATAAAAATATTTGGTATGTAGAATCAGAGTTTGCCATCTATGCCAAACATGTTTTATCTGAAATTAATCAAGTTTTCTGCTTTAATCCTATGCTACAGGAAATTCGGGAGACAACCAGCAAATGAGTGACATGTTGAGAAAAAAGTTGTCAAAAGTTAGAGGTTGGAATACTCACTCGGAAAAAGTGACCTAATTTTCAACAACCTAACTTATTTAGGTATGGGTCTGTTTCATGTTAAATTTGTCTCTTTTTTTCTTTGTTTGTTTGTTTTTTTGAGACAGGGTTTCTCTGTGTAGCTCTGGCTGTCCTGGAACTCTCTCTGTAGACCAGGCTGGCTTCAAACTCAGAAATCCGCCTGCCTCTGCCTCCCAATTGCTGTGATTAAAGACATGTACCACCACTGCCAGGCTTAAATTTGTCTTATAAACATAAAAAAAAACCACACACAAAGAATTTTCAAGTGACACAGTAAAAATTGGAAAAATCTACATAGAGAACAGTTATTAAATTACGGTAAGAATTCATGTTAATCTCATTTTGTAGTACAGAAAAATTATGTTTAAATTTTAAATTGAATTTTCATTATATATTAGAAGCATATAAAAATATTTAAAGGTGTTAATTGTAATGTCTGAAATTTAGTTAGTAACTTTTAGGCAAGTTGATCTAAACACAGAAAACAATATTAAGTTTTAGATCAAAGTGATTGCTATATGAATTGAACCACTCCTAAAATTCTGTATGATATCCATAAAATTTTTCTTAGAATAACATGAAGTGCAATAATAGTGAGTTGTTAACCCAGGATGACTGTTGAATAATAGCTTTGGTTGACAAAAAAAGCCAGAAGACAGACATTTGAGAAGTTACTATCATAGACCCATGAGGTAGATGAATACAAATTAAAATTAGACATAGGAAGCCATAGAGAAAATAGAGTTATCAGGACATACTTGGGTCTGAGACAAAGTTGTAAATTATATGATCTCAAAATAGAATGCAAATTTAACATGAGTTCAAATTTTCTCCTTTATTCATCTCTGTATTTTGATAATAAAAGAATAATATTTTTTAAAAAGGCATATCAGCTTTTGTAGGAGGGCAATTTATGTCGATCATATCACAGGGAAAATTCTCTGTAATCAGGTAAGAAGTAGCAGGGAAAAATATAGGTTATGGAATAGCAAAGTAGAAAGTGAAGAAAAGTGCTCTGAAGAGAGAAAATACTTCAAATTAAAAAGACCAGGACATAGTTGAGTTCATTGCAGCCAAAACACTGAATAATGAAGGGGCTTTATTTTTGTTTCATTCACAGATCACTGTTGCAAACAAAGTATAGCAGCTTGAAAAGCTCCTTGTTACTCAGACACATTTATTGGTAAATATAGCTGTCATTCTTCATCAAAGAATCTTCTCTTTACAGTAAGAGCAAGATTGCCAGGGAGTCTGTTGTGAAACGAGACCAGAACAAGTCAGTGGACATGACTCATGGACTTCTACTGCTAAAGGAAAAACTACAGGCAACTAATGACTACAGAGAGAGAGAGAGAGAGAGAGAGAGAGAGAGAGAGAGAGAGAGAGAGAGAGAGAGAGAATATCAGCCTTTCAAAGTGATAAGTCCCTTGTTTCCTCCTCCAATACAAAATGGCCCAATACAAACCCTGACACCATATATGCAATGTGAGCAACAAACATTGACTCGGTTATATATTTATGCATACTTAAACATATGTAATAACAATAATAAAAAAGAGGATAGCAACTTGAGATAGGTAGAACACAGAGTTGTTTGAAAGGGAGTAGCTGGGAAGGAATGGAGGAAAAAAGAAGCGAGAAAGTCCCATAGTACTATTCCATTTAAAACAGAATAAAATGACTTTAGAGATCTAGAACTATGAGGATGAGAACAAACAAGCACTTAAATGGTAAAATGTACAGTTATTCAGTAGGAAAGACTAAAATTTAAGGAAATTTTGAAGAATTGTGTGACTACTGACAAAGATATGAGCTTAGATTGTCATGTGAAGTCTCCCAGTATTTTTGTGGAAATGCTGATTTTTTCACTATGCTGAAAGGTTTTTTGAGAATTAAAAATAAGAAGCTACATATTCATGATGATACATTCTCACATTTGTCAGCGGTATTTTCAGTAGTCATATAGCTAAGGTTGTAAATACCAAGACAAAAACATAACATCTTAGGACACTCTAAATGCCAGCAAATAATTACCAATGATGTAAAGAACTTCAATAATACACAGATTATTCATATATAAAACTTTTAGAAGTGATTCATTGAAGAAAGTATAAACTTTACAAACTTGAAGCACTTGAAGGAACAAAGGACAATTACACACCAATATACACTAGAAATAAAGCATACTACCTTAGAATAATACATAGGAGTTTATTACACAAAGAATTGATAGGGAATTTTATTTTATCTAAAGTTATTTTTAATGAAAGTTGTTGGGAGTTATATAACATGGGAATGCTGTAACCTTATCATTTTTGATGCTCTAGGAAGGTGTAATATATGGAGAGTAAGAAGGACTGTAAAGATAGCTATAGTGCTTACCTCCAAAAATAAGGACCTAAGTTCTATAACCCAAAGCCTTGTCATAAGCCAGATGTGATGGCATGCCCTTGCATTCCCAGTACAGAGCAGGAAAAGACAGGCATATCTCTGAATCTCATGTGCAAGATAGTCTTACACAATTGGTGTGCACAAGGTTCTGTGCAGACACTTTTTCAAAAGCAAAAACAAGGTGGGAAGCTGCAATAGCATGACATCCGAAGCTATCCTCTAAAGTTAATGGTATGAACACACATCTGCACTCTGACCTCTATCAAGGCATGGAAGAATGGTGCAGAGGGTTAAGAGAGGACACTGAACTCTCCTAGAAGAAATAAATAAATGTGATCTTGCTGAGTATAGTGGGGTATATCCATAATCCCAATACTTGTTAGAAGCAGAAGAATTGTGTCATGTTCAAAGACAGCCAAGTCTAGCCATAGTAATGTAGCATGAAAAAAAAACAAATCAAAACAGTAAAGAAATAAAAACCATGAAAAAATATTTAAATTACTTTGTCATGGAGTTGGTGAGATAGCTCACCAGGTCAAAGTACTTTTTAAACAAAGCATTTGACTTGAATTTAATTGTTGGAACCAAGGTAGATGGAGAGAACCAATGCCAGGTATGACCATTGATCTCTACTCATGCTCTGTTCATGTGCACACCTGTATTTGACACAAACAACAACACACTCAAACACACACAGAGAGGGAGAGAGAGGGAGAGAGAGAGAGAGAGACAGAGAGAGAGAGACAGAGACAGAGACAGAGAGACAGAGAGACAGAGAGACAGTGAGGCAGATAGTTAGACACACATAAAGAAAGACATACACACATACCCAGAGAGAGAGAGACAGACAGAAATGGAAAGACAGTCACACACACACACACACACACACACACACACCCAGAGAGAGAGAGAGAGAGAGAGAGGGGGGGGGGCAGGGAGAATAATATAAAATAAAATTTAAAGTAAAATTACCTTGGAAATCTAGCAAAAATTTGTCATTAAATAGGTTAGCTTAAAAAATGAACAGAATTTGAATTGCTGTGAGCTAAACTGACTTTTATTTATTTTATTCAATATTATGTAACTGACATATATTAAAGTACACATGCATGTTTAAAATAAGCATGCAATTTCAATATACCTCTAACCAACATAACCCCACCCATCCCACACCCAACTCCCTCATCCCAACTCTATCTTGCTCCAGCCTCCTTAGAGTGTATTCCAACTTCCATGCTCACTGTTCATGCTGGCATAAGGAGAAGTCTAGCACAGTGATTCATTGGTTCCTTTGTAGTGTCTACTCCTTAGCCGTTGTCTGCTCAATCTTGCACTCTGTTTGACAGCTCTCTCAGCATACACAGCACATTTACTTGTGAGTACCATGGCTGTATATACTCCCAATTTGCCAACTCCTCCACATAATGGCTTGCCAACTATGATCTGCCTACACTATAGAAGACATATTTTTTTTCCTTTGTTAATAACCAAAGTTCCAGTATGGCACAAGGGTCTGGGGAATGTTCTTCACTATTGTATAGACCAAAAGCATTCCTCAAAGGACATTTGACTTCTAGCCTTGTACAAGGATTCCTCATTCATGATGTCATTTTCTGATTTATACCCTTGGATTATAAACATTGGTTATCAACTTGACTAGATCTAGAATCAATTAAGAGATAATTCATTGGTCATATTTATGGGAGATTATTTTGTCTAAGTTACTTGAATAAGAGAAAAATCTCCCTAAATGTTGGTGGCACCTTTCCTTCATGGAAAGGAAAGTCTGATTAAAAAAAGCTTTGATTTTTTTTTCATTACCATAATGCCTTGCTGGTGCATTTATACACACCACTTCTGCTATATCTGTCACTAATGCTGCTGCCCCTGCTGGATTCTTTCACCAATCTTGGAACCCAACTTCTAACGTGGACTGAAGACCAGTAGCTCTCCAGCAATTCTTAAGGCCTAAGTGACAGCCTTTTACTATTGTACATGCAACTGAGTTTTTATTAAAATCTACTGTTAAGATTAATATTTGCTGTATTAAACTTTTTCTGTTTCAACTTAGTCTGAGTTTTCTTTGTCTGAATTATTTCTAAAAATGTAATCCCCACTTCATTTTTATGCCATGTTTCATTGTCTGAAAATAAATATCTGCAATGTCAAATAATTTATTATCTCATGAAAAGCTGTAAATGTTAAAAATTTCTGTTTCTTGTGAAATATTTAACTCATAATATATAAAGAGTGACTTTGAAAATATAGTCTTTGTGATTGTATATGCTCAGACCAGAGAATGTCAATATTAGAAGGCATGGCCTTGATGAAGTAGATGTGTCACTGTAGGCATGAGCCTTAAGACCCTCATCCTAGCTGCTTAGAAGCCAGTATTCTGCTAGCAGCATTCAGATGCAGATGTAGAATTCTCAGCTCCTCTTGTACCATGCCTGCCTGGATGTTGTCATGTTCCTGCCTTGATGATAATGGAGTGAACCTCTGAACCTGAAAGCCAGCCCTAATTAAATATTGTCCTTTATAAGACTTGTCTTGGTCATGGTGTCTGTTCACAGCAGCAAAACCCTAACTAAGACAAAAAGATGAACATGTTAGATAAACCAACCCAGAAGGTAGTTGGCAAGAGCAGGAAACAGGATCCACATGGGGTGCCAGCTGTCTACCCCTTAACAGCATCTAGCCTGTGAAATGAGAAAATGGATGTTGATGTTTTTAGACTAACACACTCTTATCCTTACTTGTACTTCCTAGAAAGTTTGATCGTTATACAAAACAGTGAAGCACTGTGCCTCATAAACCACTCTGTACCTTACTCTCAGATTTTCAGGATTAAAGTAATGCTTACCAATGCTGCATGTTAATACATTGTCCACATTTTTCAAAGGATCCTTCTTTAAAATTCCTTAGTTTGTTACATATGCAAAGTATAAATATCTGGCATTAAAAACAATGAAAAATAATGGGCAATATTCAATCATGTTTTACTATAGAACTGTATTATCTTTAAGTGCAAATACTTAGACCCTGATTCTCAGTATGAAAGTATTGAAATATGGGGTCCGTAAAGCCAATTAGATTTATATAACATTTGAGGGTAAGATCATTTTGATAGAATTTATGCCAATATAAGAAGATACATAAGCCTTTTTGTTTTCCTTCCATGCTATAATCCCCAAGAAGATATTGTCTACAAACCAGGAAAACATCAGGATCTGATTCAGGTGACAATGGGTTTGTACTTGCTTCTGTAATTCATATAGTTAAGAACTGCTTCTTGGTAAGAATTGTTTGTTGTCTTCTGTTCTGGGCCCGAGCACTGAACAGATCCCGGGGCAGCAGCTCTGCACCCAATCTCACAAAACCCAGAGAAAGCGGGACTCTAACCCAGGATCTCTAACACGGGCAGTATCTTAGGTAAAGAGACAGCAACACCCGCCCCAAACAGGGAGTAACTTGGACCCACTGGGACCCAGGAATTCACTCCTGGCCCAGAACACTGCTTTATTCTGGTCTGGGCCTGAGCACTGAGCAGATCTTGGGCCTCAGCTCTAACCCCAATAGTAACATCCACCCCACACTGTTCTGATGCAACCAACATAATAGGAAAGACAGGCTCCAGTCAGAGACAGGACAGGTAGCACTAAGGAGATCCAGATGGTGAAAGGCAAGAGCAAGAACATAAGCATCAGGAACACGGGTTACTTGGCATCATCAGAACCTAATTCTCCTACACTAGAAAGTCCTGAATTCCCCATATCACCAGGAAAGTAAGATTCAGATTTAAAATTACTTCTAATGATGATGATAGAGGATTTAAGAAGGACATAAATAATACTCTCAAAGAAATTGAGGAGAACACAGGTAAACAGGTAGAAGCCCTTAAAGAGACAACACAAAAATCTCTTTAAAATTACAAGAAAATACAACCAACCAGATGAAGGAATTGAACAAAACCATCCAGGACATAAAATGGAAGTAGAGACAATCAAGAAATCACAAAGGGAGACTACCCTGGAGATAGAAAATCTAGGAAAAAAAAATTAGGAGTCATAGATGCAAGCTTCACCAACAAAATACAAGAGATAGAAGAGAGAATCTCAGGTGCAGAAGATACCATAGAAAATATTCACACAACTGTCAAAGAAAATGCAAAATGCAAAAAGTTCTTAACTCAAAACATCCAGGAATCCAGGACACATTGAAAAGACCAAACCTAAGGATAATAAGTATAGAAGAGAGTGAAGATTCCCAACTCAAAGGGCAAGCAAATATCTTCAACAAAATTATAGAAGAAAACTTCCCTAACCTAAAGAACAAGATGCTTATAAACATACAAGAAGCCTTCAGAATGCCAAATAGACTAGACCAGAAAAGAAATACTTACAGTCACATGATAATCAAAACACCAAATGCACAAAACAAAGAATAAAGGTCAAGTAACATATGAAGGCAGACCTATCAGAATTACACCAAATTTCTCACCAGATACTATAAAAGTGAGAAGATCCAGGACAGATGTCATACAGACCCTAAGAGAACACAAATGCCAGCCCAGGCTACTATACCCGGCAAAACTCTCAATTACTATAGATGGAGAAACCAAGATACTTTACAACAAAACCAAATTTACACAATATCTTTCCACAAACCCAACATTACAAAGAATATTAGTGGGATTGCTCCAATACAAGGAGGAAAATTATACCCTAGAAAGAGCAAGAAAGTAATCCTCTTTCAACAAATCCAAAAGAAGATAGCCACACAAACAATGCCACCACTAATAACAAAAATAACAGGAAGCAAAACTCTCCTCTTCTTAATATCTCTTAACAACAATGGACTCAATTCTCCAATAAAAAGACATAGGCTGATGGACTGGATACATAGACAGGACCCAGCATTTTGCTGCATACAGGAAACCCACCTCAGTGACAAAGACAGACACTACCTTAAAGCAAAGGCTGGAAAACAATTTTTCAAGCAAATGATCCTAAAAACAAGCTGGAGTAGCCATTCTAAAATCTCCAGCCTGAGAACACAAAGGGAGGGACTCATGGCTCTACTTGTATAAGGGAGTTGAGGGTGGCCTTGTCAGGCATCAGCAGAAGTGGAGGGCCTTGCTGCCAGAAAGTTTGAATTCCTTAGTGCTGGGGAATTTGAGAGCAGGGAGGTGGGAATGGGAGGATGGTGGGAGCAAACCCTCATAGAAATAGGAGAAGGGGGGATGAGATAAATGGTTTTGGGGGGAATGGGAGAGGAGATAACATTGAAAGGTAAATAAATAAGATATCCAATTTAAAAAAAAAAAAAAAAAACAGATAATAGGTCTGGAATTGTAGTTGAGCAGTCAAGACTTTTTGTCAACAATTTATTATGGAGATTTCATATAATCCTCAAGGACAAGGTATTGTGGAAGAGGCCCAAGGAACTTTAAAAAGATTGGTGATACATACTGTTGCTAGACAAAGAATGTTGTTGAGCTGTGAGCTTGCTGAGTGCCCTGAAAAGGGTGACTAGGGAGCTGTATTGGACATGTGTTTTTGACCAACCTTTGCTTCACTATACCCCAGATGGGACAAGCTGACTTACCTCAAGCTTTTAGACCTTGTGGGATAGAGAATCAAAAAAAGAAATTATGTCTCTTGTGTTCTTCTTAAAGGCAACCAACTATTAGGACTCAGTCATGTACTAGTCTAGAAATCAGTTCAGTATGGGAAATACCAGTCTACTTTTGGAAGACTGGATCTGGATTTTGTCAGAGACATATTTGTAAGCTACCTGTAGCTTGCTATGATGTTAGGATAGCAAGAGATAATGTTGGGACAGGATCTGGATTTCAAACAAGGGTTAGTGCACGTTTTAAGGCTCTTTTAATTATCAAGCTAAAATTGGATTTGTTCCCTCTATAGCATTTGTTGTAAGTTGCATTGACTGTATAATTTCCAATTATGTTAGTGTGTTAAAACCTGGCATGTCTGTTATGGGGGTCTATCAACCAGCTTTTGTCTCACTGCCCTGAGAATTAGAAAACCTTGATTCTCTGAAAAAAGCTCGAAAGTGATGGAAGAAGTGAGCTAGGCTTTAAGCAGAAGCAAGAGGGTAGCAGTCTTGATTATTGCTGGTATAACAGCTTTAATTCCATTAATTGCTAGCACTACTGCTTCTGCAATTGCATTGACACAAGGAGTTAAGACAACTATTTTTGTTAACCATCTAGCAAAAAAAACGTTACTAATGTATTGAGTATACAAATGGATTTATATAGGTATCTGGAACAACGAATAATGCTCTATACCCCATTCAAATTATTTGAAGGGGGTTCAGGGTTCAAGAGTTAGGAGCCATCTCAAGTGTCATGATAAATGCCATTGGAGTAGTGTTACTTCTAAAATTTACAATGATTGTCATTATAATTAGAAAAAAGTTTAAAGATATCTGTAAGATATTTAGCATAATCCTAACATCTTTCTTGCTGTGTTAACTTTGCATAGTGAGATTATAAATTTAAAGAATGCTGCTCTGTTGATCTTTGATGCTGCAGATAATGCTGATAAAATTATCCATGGCCTGAACTCAGTATTTCTATTTTGAACAAACCTCAGGAATGGCATATATAGCTTGATCAAGGCTAGTCCTTCTTGTCCTGGGAATACTTTTACTCCTGCTCATCATGTTAAAGCTTATCTATAACAACATCAACAGATTGGCAGCCAAAATACATGCCTTGAACCTAAAAATAACCCCCCAGACAGAGTTATTAAATTAGCAGGCTACCAAGCCAAGGATGCATAAGATTCTGAACAGAGCCTTACCAACCTAAGACATAAGTGCATTGCCTCTGATAATGCATATTCCATGATGGGTAAGAAAGGCATTCTTGTCAGAATGACCTAAGACAAGCTCAGTCTTGTTAACAAAATAAAAAAGGGGGAAGAGGTGGAGTGCCTTTGGGGCTGCTTGGCAAGAAGCTGATACGGGCTAAGGACAAGGAAATGGGCTTCTTGGCAGGAATATGACATTGGCCAAGGACAAGAAATTAGGCTTCAAGCAGGAATCTGACATTAGACTAGAACAAAGAAGTAATTTCAGGTAGAAGTCTAAATTGTAAGCTACATCAAAGAAGTAATCTCAGGCAGGAATCTAAATATTAGGCCAGAACACAGAAGTCATTTCAGAAAGGAATCTAAATTTTAGGCTAGAACAAGGAAGTAGGCTTCAGACATGAAAATGACCTTGGACTAAGATGGGGAAGTAGGCTCAGCTACTTAGGTCATATTGATAAGCCTTTAGAAACAGTGATCACGAGAATGTTCACATAACTTGCTTTTTCTTTGACTATTTGTGTTTACTGTATTGCTTGTTCCTTGACTATTTGCATCTATTGTATTGCTCAACCTAGAATAAACCTTAATACATGCGTGTAATCAAAATGGTATAAAAGCATAAAGGAAGAGGGGTTATAGGATAGGGTATTTTAGGGAGGCAAAATGGGGAAAGGGGATAACATCTGTATTGTAAATAAATAAAACATCCAATAACAAAAATGAAAAAAAGAAGAATTGTTTGTTAATGTTTGTTGCCATTTGTCCAGAGCACGAAGTATATGGTAATCTTTTTCAGCAGCTGTAATACATCATGATATGATTATGTTCAATCAAAAACTTGCCTCTATGTAGTTTCTCTTAACCAATCTTACTTATGTTTTCCCAAATTGCATCTATGGTACCATTGAAATATGGAAGACTCTAATATTCTAAGTGATCATCAAAATTAAATTCTTTTGACAGAAATGTCTCTATTTTCTTTGTTGTATTATTTAATCATATGTTGATTCATGACTTTAACATGAATGACATTTAAAAATAGATATCTAATAAAGAGAGCTGAATGATATGAGGCAGATCAGGAGTAGGATAGGGTTCATCTTATTGCTCTGCCTTTGAAAAATAAATTAATCTGAAAGCTGTGGAAAGGAGCTATTTACATGAAAACAAACAAGCAAGAGGACTAACTACCCAAGTAGTAGTGACATTTTAAATTATTCCAGAAATTATAGTTACAAAACTCCAATAGAGGCAAGAGCAAGGAATCATTTTTAAAACAATAAATGTTAGGTTTATTTTTGTGGTCTCATATACATTGCTAATGTTGAAGTAAAGTAATGCAGGGGAATTTGTCCATGTTTAATGAACCTAGGGACATACTCATCATACTGAGCTGTGACTCTCTCGGTGAATAGCATATGTTTCATTCTTGTCCATAACTGGAAAATTTGGAAATATGTCAAAGAGTATCAATAGCTCAATTGACCAATAATGGTTGATGTTCATATAAATTCTATTCAAACAATAGGTTTGATGATTCTAAACACTAACTTATTAAAATAAGCTGATAAAAATATATGCTACAGTTTTTAGAAATACTACATTATGTACAGAAAGAAGAGATGGAAGCAGCAAGGAAAGAACACTTTCTAAACACCACAGGATAGACTGCATATGAACTCACAGAAACAGTAGAATCATTTTCATGGCCAATACAGGTCTGAACTAGATGGGGACCTAGAGCTAAAAGAAGTAGACACATACCCCATCTTTAACCAAAAAGCTATCCCCAACTGATAATCACTTGCAAGATCTCACTGAGAGAACAAACTATTCTCAAGGGTAAGAATATTCCATATGCCCAGTAATAGATGGCCAACAGAAAACAAACTCAGTGACATACTTTGGGGGCACCTTATCTCAGAATGCTGTGTCAGGGATTTATCTTTTTCTTCTTTTTATGTTTTTTCTTATATATTTATGTGCTTATTTTGTATTTTTCTATTTTTACACTATATGTACTTAGTGTATATATTACTGCTTCTGTTTTTGTATTTTTATGGGATTCCTGAGTATGTGAATGAGGGTGTCTCTAGATCTATGTGCCTTATTTTGGAATCTTTTCCTTCTTCCTTGTTGTTTTGTCCTACTCTGAAGTGTATAATTTTTGTGATATCTTATATTTTATTATTATCCAGTAGATACCCATTTGGTTTTTAATGATAGACAGGAAAAGGGTGGCACCAGATGGCAGTGGAGATGAGGACAAACTGTGAGGAGTAATGAGGGAAACCATAGCAGAATATATTGTATGGAAATATATATATTTAGTGAAAGATTAAAAATACAATTTAAAAACAGGAAACTACAAAGGAATCTTTAGATCCATGATTATGAGACAAGAGTTAGTTGGCATCTTTTGGGGGATGTTTCTTTTGGAAATGCACACAAAATAAATTTATGGAAAAGTGTTCTACTTTATGAATATAAAAATGAAACCAACGTTCAATTCATTTACCCAAACTCATCAGTGTCAACATATCTAAACATAGGTACATCCTGATCATGTAAATATTCCTTTTATTGGGTTAAAAACATAAATGTATAATGAAAACATTACATTTAGATATTTATAAAGTTATATTCTTTTTTTCTATATAAAAATAATGGTTATTGTTACTTTGCTGGAAAACTAAAATTCCTGTACTCCATACATATTATCTAAAGCCCTGAACTTTACACACATAGTATGAACCTGAGAGGTACAGAATCTGAACTGAGTATACCAGGAAGATAAGACAGGGGTTAGCTGTGTTTTGTGAAATTGTTTGTCTCCTGTCCCAGAGTTGCTAATAGAAAATCACTGAGAAAATCCGCTTGCAATATATATGCGGCAGATCAATGGAACTTTCAAATGTTCTTTTCTGTGTAATAAAACTGCTCTGGCCATTCTTTAGAGTAGAATGCAAGTGATAATATCTAGTTGTAGACTTTATTGGTAAGCTGGAACAGCAAAGAGTCATGATCAGCATATGAACCTAGAACACAAGGCAAAGATCAGCTCACAATATATAGAATTGTTTTTAAGACAGTGTAACCTATAATTCAGGCTGTACTCAAATTAACTATGTAGTTTGATCTTCCTGTCTCTTCCTCCTACCTTTTGAAGTTACTGGTGTGTACTACCATACCTGGTTCATGTTGTGCTGAGGATTAAACACAAGGCTTTGTGCAAATTAGGCAATCTTTTCACAAACTGATCTATATTACCATGCCCTAGCAATTCATGTTTTAAATAAACATTTGCTATGTTTGTCAATTCATGTCCAGCTTACTTACTCATAGTGGTACATATTAAAAGACTACACTGCACTATCAAACCAGGAAGTTGATATAAGTTAGGAATATTCAGTTTGGGTTGTACAAAGATACCTCTTTTTGACTCACATGTACACACCCTTTCTCCAGACTGTATTCTCTTCTTAACTCCTGAAAATGACCAGTTTGTTCCGAATGTCTTCAGATTTTCATTGTAAGAATATTTTATATGTCCCCTTGTATAAATTTTGGATTTTTGATATTGGCTTTTATGACTCAGCTTTTTGAATTTTAGGTCAGCACGAGATAATATGAATCAGAAGCAGGTTTCTTTGTAACTTTGAATAAAATTACTTTAAAAAGTGATAGGCTTGTAAAATTATTAATCTTCTATAGGCCAATTTGGATTTGTCTGTTTTCTAAGCTTTCTAAGGCTTTTATAAATAAAATTGTTAGGAGGGCTGGGGATATAGCTCAGCGTGTAGGAGTGCTTTCTAAGCCTGAATTCAGACATAAGTTCAAATCCCAAACACGAGAATAATCGTAACACAGCTATGCATCACTAATTCTAGCTGTGTGGAGTGTGGAGACATGAAGATGCTTCAGCTTGCTGGCCTACAGCTTGGCTCTGGTTTAGCAAGAGATCTTATCTTGAAGTAAGAGTGATAGCAATGTTATACTCTGGCTTCTTCTTGAGCACTTATACATATGTGCTGCTGTGGATGATTAGTCATTTCTAAATGCCACAATGTGACTGGAGTTCCTCACTGCCTACCCCCATGTTCTGGAGAGACACATGTAGCCTTATATTTAAATATGCCTTAAACAGCTCAATGGTTGGACTACTCCCAAACTTCCACATAGTTACTACCACCCCTCTGATACTTTTGAGTTATTGCTTACTAAAATCTATATTCCATCATTGCTACCCTAGACCCAGTTGGTAGAGGGTTCTGGGTCTGCTCTTCCCCAGCTCTTACATGATTGGTAACTCTTCTGCAGCTATCAAGCCTAGATTTTACTCTTTTCCTGTCAGGGAGATTCTCTTTCTTCCCTTGCCCATGAATCCATAAGCCCTGCTCAGCCATTAGTTGCTGGCAACTGTATTCACCAATTAGAACCAACAGGAGGCAGGAACCCTTAGCATCTTACATGTGAAATTCTTATGCAATTTTGGGAACCCAATTAACATAATACAAGCATTAAACCAATCTATAAAATTTCTGCCTTTTCTTCCATTAAATATGCCTTTTCTCCCAGATATACATTGAACATAGTCATACCAGTTATGCAAACAATATGATATGCTCTACACTAATAATGTTCAGTCCATCATTTTGTCACTTTAAGTACATTACTCTAACATCTATCCTAACTTGATGAGTTTACTACTCTATACATTTTGATTTTAACTCGCATTACCATCTGAAAACTATCTTTTCAAATCTGCATCATCTTCCTCAATGGTAAGCAACCTAAGCTTGATTATGAGACTATAACTAGTATTTGACTGCAACAGAGATGTGAGAATGAATTAAATATTCCATGGATATATAGGAAGCACAAAAACACAGCTTCCAAAACTTAAACCATTTGCAGAGACAGCTGACTATACGGACAATCCCCTATTCCTCAAAACATTGGAGCATTTGTTTTTAACCTTCTAGCTTAGAACCATCTGACAGACCTAAGTGAAGCAGGAATTATGAAGGAGTAGCTTACTCTGTTTTGGTAAAGCTAAGCTGTTGACTATCCTGTCTTGTGCTCTTTCCTGGACAGTATTTTTTGACTTTTGATGAATTAAGACAATTCTTGCCCAGTGGCTATTTTGCCACAACTGGAGCAACTATATATGAAGGTTATGATGCTCAATATCGTCTTTGAACCATAAAGGGGGTACTATCAGGAATAGACATACCTCTTAGTCAACAATCTTAATAATGATGACATGATTATAAATGCTCTATTCCATGGATTTTTGATGCTTTGAAGACTGTTTATATAAAGTATATCTGAACTATTAGATCTTGACTACTTTTAGCAATTTCTATTTGAATATTACTCAAAGGACCTTATTTTAATTAAATCAGAATCTAATATAACCATGAGTTTACTATCTGGCCCTTAACTTGCATTATTTAATTATCCTAAACTGTTTCATGCATAAAATCTCTATCTAAGAGTAACAATATTAAGAGTTAACAATATTAATTTTAAATTTTGTATCAATTTAAAAACCTTTAACAGTGAAAATCTTAAATATGTACCAATATATAAATTCTGTACAATGTAAGTAACTATAACTTTCATTTTATATCAAATATAAAGATTTCTACCAATGCAAGATTATGGCTATACAATATCATTTTTTAAGAATGAAATTTAGGAATCCATCTCATATATCTAATTTCTTATAATATATTTTATCCTCCTTTTCCCCTTCAACCTCCCTCCTTTTTCCTAGGAAAGAAAGGGTAGAGAAGCAGAAAGGAAAGACAGAAATCTCCAAGTTTAAGCTCTCCTTTTAGTTTCTTCCCTGTTCAAAATTATGACCATTTCCAAATTATCACTTAAGATGACAACACATCTATAATTTATAAAAATAAACATATCCAGATACCCAAACCCAAGACATTGGGATGGTAACTCTCCATAGATTCTTCCTGCTGAATTGGGGTGATGAATTATTTTTAAGGAGTGAGGAGGTATACAAAAATTGGAAAAATTGGTTATACTTAAGAAAGCTAGCTTCAGAATCTGTTATCCAGTCATTATATTATTAGAAGGTTCAGGGCTTGATTGAAGTTCTGACTGGCTCCATCTGAAAGGCTGGATGAATAGACACCATCAGTAATCACCAGCTATTTCTGAAGATATTCTCAAAGCAAGTCTCTGGAAACAGCATTAAGAGGCAGGGAGCTGAAACAGCACATCATTTCAGCATCCCAGAGGATGAATAGTACATTCTGCAGTATATGAATCTTATAACCAAAAATTTAGTACAATTAAGATATTTGTATGGATTGTTCCGGGTGTACAAATCAGTTAAGAATTAATTTTTGCTTCTTGTTTAAGCAGCTAAAAGACAACTTTAGGAGTAAATTTAATCAGTAACCAATTGTAATATATCTTCATTCATACCATGTGAAAGATGGCATGATGAATCTTAGGGAGTCCATAACCAGAAAGATTTATTGTCTAATTTTAGCAAAAGTTTTGGCTAGAGACATTTTTATGTCTGAACATTTTTATGTTACAGGGTTTATCCTATGTGCAGGAATCAGCACCTGTCATGTTTGGTTTACTTTGTTATAGCCAGGATCTTCAGGGTGCCTTCCCCTGTCATATCTGATCCATATCAATCAGGAACCGGCTCACAGCCTTTTCTTCTTTCCCATTACCACAAATACAGAGCCTCTCTCCCTAAATAATATGTCCTTGGTCCATCAACTAAAATCATCAAAAGTACAGATTAATTCAATTGTATCAGCCTCCTTTCTCTTTAGGCCTGCACTATTTTGACCTCTCTCACAGAGTATTTTTACTACCACAAACATCAAAATCTATAACCACATACACTTTGATGATTAAAATAATACAAAGCAATTAAAGCAAATTAAACAATTACTATTATCCATTGAGTCAATGCTCATTCATTATTCCCTGCCTTGTTCTTACATGATTAATTTTTAGTAGAAAGATCAAGGCCTAAATGTATTTATTTATCTATGTATACTTAAATTTTCCTTTATATGGAGATGAATATCTCTATGGGTACATATACCTTCTTTCTCCTTATATGAGTTTAATTAACATCCTTTCCTATTTATTAAAGTTCAATTAAATTCTTTTTTATATTTTTGTATGACCTTATGTCCAGGCTATTAGTTTGTCATACTAGGCTAAGTAATCCCAGAATTCTCATGGAGCCTACATTCAAAGAATCCAAATGCCTGCCATGGCAGAGACTTTTTAAAAATTTGCTTGAAAGCATTTTTTCTCCTTTCTATCCTTAAAAACAATTAAATTAATTTTCATTCATCTCTATCCTTTGTTTATCTGATTGTAGGAGGCCAGCAGTTTCTACCATCAGCTTCTCTCTGCCTTCTAAGCAGCCTGTATCTTTGTACAGCAGGGCTGAGCTCACACTCTCCAAGGCAGCTTAGAAGCCTTTGAGAAAGGACCAGGGTCAATCCCTGCCATCCAGCTTTGTTTGAGTCACCTTCAGGGACTTAGCTGTGTCCCAGCTCACACCATGAACCCCAGAATTGTGCATGCCATTTTAGCATGTTTTTTTTTTTTTTTTTCCTAGTTCAAAGCCTGCATAGTTTGGGGAGGACCCACGTGGCTCAGGCAAAACCAACAGCTCTGCTAAGAGACCAATTCTCCTCACCTCCTAATCTCAGGTCATAGTGCTTGTTTTCCTTGTGAGAACCTCCAATTAATTTTTAATATTGAGTTTGAAACTGCAGGTTGAATGCCATCTGTTGCTGTAGGTGGTTAATCCACTTTAAACAACCTGTGGTGATATGAGTTCCTCGATACCTGCCCCAGTGTTCTGGATTACTGAATGAAAGAGACACACATGCAGCCTTATATTTAAATATGCTTAAACTGCTCCGTGGTTGGTCCACTCCGAAACTTTCACATTGCTAACACTTCCTTTCTGATACTCCTGAGTTATTACTTACTAGAATCTACATTCCATCTTTGTTACCCTAGACAGAGTTGGGGAAGGGGTCCTCTGGGGCCTTTCTTCCCTGGCTCTTATATAATTGGTATCTCTCTCTTCTGCAACTTTCAAGCCTTGATCTTATTCCTTTCTGTAATGACGATTCTCCTTCTCTCAGTCCCCTTGTCTGAGAACCCCAAAGTCCTGCTTCTGTCTCCCTGACCAGCCATTGGCTATTGGCAACTGTAATTATCAATCAAAACCAACTGGGGGCAGGGACACTTCAGTGTCTTCCATGTGGGATTCTTGTGCAATTTTGGTAACCCAATTAATATAACCCAAGCATAAAATGAAATCCAAAACACGTATGCATGTATCACATACAGGACCCACACCAATCCAGACACTAAATTCTTAAAATGAGAAAAGGAAGAAAAAAACATAAAGACCCTTCCCACAAGATCTGGAAATATAGCTTAGCAATATAGAGTTAACCCAGGCATAAAAGGCTGGGTTTTTGGTTCCATACTTAGCACCACATTAACAACAAGAAAAAGGAATTCTATGACTATATTGAAAATATTTTCATGTGAAAATAGTTTTTATTTTTAAAGATATATTTTGAAAATAGTTTTTTATTTATGTGTTCTTGGGTCCTATTTGTAATTTGTGGTGTTAGTTGGTTTTCTGACTCATTTCTTCACAAGAGCTTGAATCTTTCTGGATATTTTAGAAGAATTCAATGAAAATGAAGGCAGAATGTATCTAAATTTATGGGACACAATGAAACAGTGCTAAAAAGAAAATGTATAGCACTGAGTGCCTCCATAAAGAAATTGGAGAGATCATACACTAGTAGCTTAACAGCACATCTAAAAGCTATAGAGTAAAAAGAAGCAAATGCACCCAAGAGGGGTAGATGGCAGGAAATAATCAAACTCAGGACTGAAATCAACCAATTAGAAACAAAGAAATATACACAGAATGAAAAAACTAGAATCTGGTTCTTTGAGAAAATCAATGAGATCGATTAAACCTTTGTGAAACAATCTAGAGGGTACAGAGCCAGTAACCAAACAAAGTCAAAAATGAAAAGTGACACATAGTAGAAACTGAGGAAATTAAAAAAATAATCAGGTCCCACTACAAAAGTCTATAATCAACAGAACTAGAAAATGTAGATGAAATGGATGATTTTCTAGACAGATATCAGGTACCAAATTTAAATCAGGATCAGATAAACCATCTAAACAGTCCCATAACCCCTAAAGTAAATAGAAGTAATTGATAAACAGGCTGAGAAAGAAATTAGTAAAACAACTCCCCTCACAATAGCCACAAATAATATAAAATATCTTGGAATAACTCTAATCAAATAAGTGAGAGATTTGTAAGACAGATCTCAAGTCTCTCAAGAAAGAAATCAAAGATCTCAGAAAATGGAGAGATCTCCTATGCTCATAGATTGGCAGGATTAATATGGTAAAAATGGCCATCCTACCAAAGTAATCTACAGAATCAATGCAATCCCCATGAAAATCTCAATACATTTCTTCAAAGACATGGAAAGAGCAATTCTCAGATTCACCTAGAAAGAAAAAAAAAAAAAAAAAAAAAAACAGAATAAGAAAAGCAATTCTTAACAATGAAAGACCAGCTGGGGGGAATCACTATCCCTCACCTCAAGCTTTACTATAGAGCAATAGTGATTTAAAAATGCATGGTATTGGAACAGAGACAGACACCTTGATCAATGGAATAGAAATAAAAATAAAAACCCAGAAATAAAACCACACACTTATGATCACTTGATCTTTGACAAAGAAGTCAAAAATATACAATAAAAAAGAAAGCATCTTCAATAAATGGTGCTGGTCTAACTGGCTGTCTCTATATAGAAAAATGAAAATAGACCCATATTTGTTACCTTGCACAAAGCTCAAGTCCAAGTGGATCAAGGATCTCAACATAAAACCAGATACACTGAATCTAATAGAAGAGAAATTGGGAAAGAGCCTTAAACTCAATGGCACAGTGGGAAATTTCCTAAACAGAACTCTGAGGGCAAATGATCTAAAATCAAGAATTGATAAATGGGGATTCATAAAACTGAAAAGCTTCAGTACATAGTCAATAAGACAAATCCACAACCTACAGGTTAGGAAAAAATTTTTTCACTAACTCCACATCTAATAGAGGGCTAATATCAAAAATATATAAAGAACTCATAAAGCTAACCACTAAAAAATCAAACAATCTAAGAAAAAAAAAGGTGTGTAGAACTAGACAGAGAATTCACAATAAAGGAGACTTGATGGCTGAGAAGCACCTAAAGAAATGTTCAAAGTCCTTAGAGATCAGAGAACTGCAAATCAAAACAACCCTAAGATTCCACTTTACATCAGTTAGAATGGGTAAGACCAAATCCTCAGGTGACAACACATATGGGTAAGGATGTAGAGAAAGGAGAACACTCCTCCATTGCTGGTGAAACTGCAAACTGGTACAACCACTCTGGAAATCAATCTGGAGCTTCCTCAGAAAATTGGAAATAGATCGACCTGAAGACTCAGCAATACTACTCTTGGGAATATACTCAAATGATTTCTCCCTATGCCACAGGGGCACATGTTCCATTATGTTTATAGTAGTCTTGTTTGTGATAGCCAGAAGCTAATAACAACCCAGATGTCCCATGACAGAAGAATGGATACAGAAAATGTGATTCATTTACACAATGGAATACTACTCAGCTATTAAGAACAAAGACATCCTGAGTTTTGCAGGGAAATGGCTGGAAGTAGAAAATATCATCCTGGATGAGCTAACTCTGAGCCAAAAGGACATGCATAGTCTGTATGCACTAATAAGTGGATATTAGCCAAAAAAAAAAAAAAAGTACATAATACCCAAGATACAGTACACAGAACTCAAAATGGTCAACAAGCTGAAGGGCCCAAGTGAGGATGCCTCAGTCTCATTTGTGATGGAAAAGAAAGCAATCATAAGAGGAAAAGAAGGGACCTTGGAGGAAAAGTTAACAGGGGGTGGGGAAGAGGGGAATATGATCTGGTATTGGATTGGGGGAAAGGACTTAAGCCCTGAGGGCCAGCAGAAAGAATGGGAACAGGCAACCTCAGGAAGTAGGAGGTTGGAGGACGCTCCATAATTTATCAGAGACCTGGAAGGTGAGGATTCTCAGGAGTCAAAGGGAAGGATTTTAGATGAAATGTCCTAAGGTGGGGAAAGAAAACTTGTAGAGCCTACCTCCAACAGGAAGACAGGGCATCAAGTAAGGGATGTGGTTACCATCCCACAGTCAAAACTTTGACCCATAATTGTTCCTGTCTGAAAGAACTACAAGCATGGAAATAAAGATGAGCCTAAGGAAGAAGGTCCAACAACAGGCCCAAAGTGAAATCCAGCTCAAGGGGAGGCCCCAAGGCCTGACACTATTACTGAGGCTATGGAGGACCCACAAAAAATGTGAGGTCTCATGGGGAGGGGACTTGGGGGGTTGGGACATCCTCATGGACAAAGGGGGGTAGGGAGAAGTAATAGAATGTAGAAAATCTGGATGGTGAACCAGGAGGGGAAGAAAATCTTGAGTAAAATAAATAAATAGATAGATAGATAGATAGATAGATAGATAGATAGATAGATAGATAGACAAACAAACATTAAATGTTTAAAAAAATTAATATTTGCAGGTGATATTGCAGGTGATATGATAGAATATATAAGAAAAAATTCTACCAGAGAGCTCTTACATCTGGTAAAGACTTTTTGAAAAGTGGCTGGATATAAAATTATCTCTAACAAATCATTAGCCTTTCTCTACTCAAAGGATACATGGGGAAAGAAAGTTTTAGGCAAACGACACCCTTCATAATAGTCATAAATAACATAAAATATCTCGGTGTGACTCTAAGCAAGCAAGTGAAAGATCTCTATGACAAGAACTTAAAATCCATGAAGAAAGAAATTGAAGAAGATCTCAGAAGTTGGAAAGATCTCCCATGCTCATGGATTGGAAGGATTAATATAATGGCCATCTTTTAGAAAGCAATCTACAAGTTTACTACAATCTCCATCAAAATTCCAACTCAAGTCTTTATAGTGTTAGAAAGGGCAATTCTCAAATATATTTGGAATAAGAAAAGACCCAGGATAGTGAAAAGTATTCTCAACAATAAAAAAACTTATGGGTGAATCACCATCACTGACCTCAAGTTATATTATAGAGCAATAGTTCTAAAACTGCATGGGATTGGTACAGAGACAGACAGGTAGCTTAATGGTATAGAATTGAAGACCCAGAAGTGAACCCATACATACATGATCACTTGCTTTTTGACAAAGAAGCTAAAAACATCCAGTGAAAAAAAGCATTTTCAACAAATGGTCCTGGTGCAACTAGCAGTCTGCATTTAGAAAAATGTAAATTGATTCCATCTTATATCCTTGTAGAAAGCTCAAGTCCAAGTGGATCAAAGTCTTCCACATAAAACCAGATATAATGAATCTAATAGAAGAGAAAGTGTGAAAGAACCTCAAATACTTGGGCACAGGAAAATTCTTCCTCAATAGCCACCATTTTTTTATGCCTTAAGATCAACAATCGACAAATGGAATTTCATAAAATTGAAAAGCTTCTCTAAGGCAAAGGACACTATTAATAGGCCAAAACAAAATGGCAACCCACAGATTGGGAAAAAATCTTTACCAACCCCACAGCCAATAGGGGGCTAGTATCCAAAATATACAAAGATTTCAAGAAGTTAGACTTCAGGGAACCAAATAATTACCCTGTTAAAAAGTAGAGTACAGAGCTAAACAGAGAATTCTCAACCAAGGAATCTGGGATGGCTGAGAAACACTTGAAAAAATGTTCAAAATCCTTAGTCATCAGGGAAATTCAAATCAAAACAATGATGAGATTTCCCCTCATACCAACTGGAATGGCTAAGATCAAATATAGAGATGACATCAGATATTGGCAACGATGTGGAGGTAGAGGAAGGCTCCTCCATTGCTGTTGGGAAGCAAGCTGGTAAAACCACTGTGGAAATCATTCTGGTGGTTCAAGAGGTAATTGGAAATAGTTCTACTTGAAGACCCAGCTATGCCATTACTGGGCATATACCCTAAACAATCCAGCTTGGTCAGTCAACAGTTTCTCCAGGGCAGGAGTGAGGATTAAGAAGAATAAAGACAAATAGACAACACTGTAGCATGACCTCGGCCAGTTCTGAGGCTGATGCAATTTTTTTCAGTCTGCTTGTATATCACTTTAAGTACATGCAAAATGATAAGATCAGTTCTGGGTCAGGAACAAGCAAGGCAATAAACAAAATCCCATAAACAACTTTCTAGGGCCTAGTCAGAATGACCAAGACAAAAGGACTGCCACACATGCTTCAGCTGAGCCTCTTCTGAGCTTTGGATCAACTCAAATGTAAATGTTCTTAAGCTGAGCATATTTCCTGAGTCCTGGCCCAAAGTCATATTCCAGCCTTGACAAACATTTCTTTTGTTCTGGCCTGATGTCAAATTCCCACCAATTTTCTAGAAGGGGCTCCAAAAAGCTCTCCATATCTCCCTCTTTTTTATTTCATAAACAAGACTGCTGTGTCTATAATAAGTTGTACTAACGCCTTCCTTACCCATCATGGGTTATGCATTATCAAAAGCAATGCATTTATGTCTTAGATTAGTAAGGTTCTGTACAGAAATTACCTGTCTCTGACTGCCAGTCTGTTAAATTAATAACTCTGTCTGAAGATCCACTTTCAGTTTCAATCCATGTATTTTACCTGCCAAAATATTGATGTTGTTAAAGGCAAGCTTTATCATAATGGGCAGAAATAAAAGCTTTTCCAGTATAAAAAGGGCTAGCATGGTCAAGCCATATATATTTCAATCTTGAAGCTTGACCAAGATGGAAATACTGAGCTCATGCCACGAATTATTTTTTCAGCAATACCTGTAGCATCAAAGCTCAGTGGAGCAGCATTGTTTACATTCAGAATCTTGATATGACAAATTAAAACATTCAGAGAGGTGTTAGAATTATGCCAAACACCCTGCAGGTGTCTTTGAACATTTTTCCAACTATACTATCATTGTAAATTTTAGAAATAACACAAACCCATTGGTATTTAGCATAACACTCAAGATAGCTTCTTACTCTTAAACTGTGAACCTCAAATAATTTGAGTAGTATCATAAAGAACATCAATCCACTGTTCCAAATGCTTATCTAAATCCTCTTGAATACTCAATAACATTTTTTGCTAAATGATTAACAGAAGTATCTGTCTTACCTTCTTGTGTCAAAGCAATTGCAGAAGCAGTGGTTCTAGCTATTAATGTAATTAAAGCTGCTACACCAGCAATAATCAAGCCCACTATCCTCTTGCTTCTGCATAAAGCCCGACTCACTTCTTCCAGTACTTGCAAGCTTTTTTCAAAATACCAAAGTCCTGTAATGTTCACAGGTAGTAAAACAAAAGTTGGTTAATAGACCATCTTAACAGACATGCCAAATTTCAATATATTAACACAATTAGAAGGTGTACAATCAATACAACTTACATTAAACACTGTGGAAGAAACAAAAGTAATTTTAACATGACCAATTAATAAAAGATTAAGAGCCTTAGCATATGCACTAATACTTGTTTGAAGTCCAGATCCTATCCCAATTTTATCCACTGCAAATGTTTCTTCATATACAAGGCAGTTGTGAATTTTCAAATATGTCTCTAAAAATGTCCAAAACCAGCCTTCTAAATGAAGATTGTCATTTCCTGTTTTTCCAATATTGGATTGATTTCTAGACCAGTCCATGATAGACTCAGAATAACTTGTCGCATAGAGGAAAGAGAAGAGTCATTATAATAACCTCTTCTTGATTGATATTTTGAAGGCAGTTTCCACAATCTCCATGTTCTCTGTCATACAAGGTCTAAATGCTTGAAGCAAGGTAGCTTGTCCAGTCTGAGATATAGGCAAGCAAAGGTGAGTGAGGAACATACGTTCAAAACAGCTTCCCAGTCATCATTGTGAGGGCACTCAACAAGCTCACAGGTCGAGATCATTCTTTTTCCCAGCATCAGCATATCTCAATAGCACTGGCAGCTAGCGTGCTCCTGCAGCATCCTTAGGGGAAAAACACAAACATGCCCTCTTCCTTATATAGATACCTGATGGGGTCATGCCATATGCCAGTCAGTAGATCCATCCATTTCACCTAGACATAAATATGTCTAGTTTTAGGGTGCCATAGACACTTGGCAGAGAGTTCCTTGGCATACAAATTTTAAAATTTTAAAATAAAAGATGATGATTAAAATAATTGTGTGGTATACAGGGATATTGATATATGTCTATGTGTAGCTTATAACAGACTACACCAGACCAAATGGTTCCAAGTGAGCTTTATTCAGGAGATAGGGCAAAAATGGGGGGAGGGTAGAGAAGAAGAGGAAAATATGGAAGAAGAGGGAGAGGTCAGGGGGTTCTGCCTGTTTTATATGGGCAGTGACGTAACCTCTCCCAAGTAAAGGTGGGAGGTAGCCAGGTGGATTCTGGGAATGTATGGCAGTTGCCTTGGCAACAATGTGGGGATTTCCTAGATGTGATGTCACTGGGTTCAGAGCCTGATACCAACATACCTCCATTTTTTCTTATCATAAAGAAGATAAAAGAGGAGGGGAAGCCAATGGTGAAAGGGAAGGTGGGGCACTGTGTCTCCTAACCTACTTCTTGCTGTATAGGGGCATAGTCTATATTGGGGTGTAGCTTTCTTTCACCATTGGGATCCACTTGGTAGATGTGTATATCAGGTTCCTCTGTGGACAGAGGCTGGTAATCTTATAACAGGAACTGATTAATAGTTTTGTTAGAAATAATAACACCAGGAAGATGACTAGAAAGGGTGTTACAAAAGAGAGTATCTACTTTCATATGGCTTTAAAAAAAAATCTCAGAACTAGAGGTCTCACATTCTCTAAAAACAGCATTCTTCTTGGAGTAACTGGCAAATACCATCTTTTTTAGCTGTCAGGACATCTAGCTCCTGATGGTTCTGAAGTGCCATAGCTGGAATCCCATGGGTCTTGTATGTAGGTTTGACTGTGGCCTTAGAACCTCATGATAAGAAAGTTAAGGGTTGGTGCCAATGCAGGGCGGTTAGAGTGGCCTGCAGCTGGCACAGAAGGAGGGGAGGGGGTCTGGAGAGGTCAGGCTAGTAGGCTCTGAGGTATCCTGGTGAGAAGAGGAAACTCAGTTTGGGCAACAGTTTGGGTTTTGGGCAGCATGGAAACAGGTCTGTGATGGAAGGGAGGTGGTTCATTAACTGGTCCTAGGGGTATAGTGTCATCTAATGGTGGTTGAGTAGGTTTCATGGCTAAGAAAAGCTGGGGTGGGGAATAGGCAAAACACATATAGGGATTAGAGTGAAGGTAGATGAATGTTTGTATATAGTGAACTTTTTTCCATCTACCAGATTTCTGGCATTATGTATGAAGACCTTTTAAAATGATCGGGTATGACTTGCCATTAGGTGGCCATTTTGAACCATTGTCTAGAGGGTACCGAATCCAGACCTTATTGCAGAGGTGTATAAGTGTGGAAGACCTCAAATCAAGCGTTAATGTTAGAGATTTGAGGTTCTTCAAGAGACAACCAAGTGAAACATCTGGGGATACAGTCAAAGACAATTTTGCTCCCATTGGATGATGGAGGTTGTTACCAAACTCTTCATACCAACATCCCGAGAAGCATTGGCAATGGATCAAACAGCCAATCTAGAGACTCAGGTCATCATGAGAATATCTAGGAGCTCCAGCAGTGGTGGTCTCCTGGAGATCACCAGAAAAAAGCTCAGCCTAGTACTAGGGATTTATCGGCTGCTGCAAGAGCTTGGGGGGATTTATGAACTGCTTTTGAGGAGAGAAGTCACCCACCAGTCCTAAGTCATAGGTCAGCCAGGAGCCCAGTCATATAGACTGGGGAATTGAAACGCCAACCCCTCAGCCAGGAAAGGCTGGCCAGGAGCTATCTAGGCATTTAGGGTCCCTCCCGCCAATTGAAAGCGCCTTAGCAATCAATATGCCGATGTGTGTTTGCGGGCCTTTGCAGTCTGGTAGTATCAGGAAAAGGGGAACTATGAGGTCTGTGTTGGCCTGTCTGGCTGCCTAGCCCACATGGCAGAGAACAGCTTTAAGTGGGGGGCTGCAGTGGCACAGTTCATGTGATAGAAGTTCTGTGAGCCTTGCAGTGGCAAGTGGAGTTGGTCTGCAACAGCAGTGGAAATCCACGCAGTCCATGATGGCAGGTAGCAGAAAATGGAGTCCATGTGGTGTAGCAGTGCTAGTGGTGGTGGTGGTCCACATGGTGGCCCTGCACAGTCACAGAAGCCAGCAACAGTGGCAGCTGGTGGCAGTGGCTACATGCGTCATGATTCCCGAAGTTCCCAGGCGCTATCTGTGCCTTTAGGGTCTCGGCCCAAGGCACCAATGATATATGTCCACAGGCAATGTAGAACCGACCACACTAGACCAAACGGTTCCAAGTGGGGTTTATTCAGGAGATAGGGCAAAAATGGGGGAAGGAGAAGAAGACGAAAAAGAGGAAGAAGATGGAAGAAGAGAGAGAGGTCAGGGGGTTCTGCCTGTTTTATATGGGCGGTGACGTAACCTCTCCCAGGTAAAGGTGGGAGGTAGCCAGGTGGATTCTGGGGATATATGGTGGTTGCCTTGGCAATGATGTGGGGTTACCTAGATGTGATGTCACTAGGTTTGGAGCCTGATACTAACAGATATAACTCCCCATTTTTTGTTTCATGAAGATATTGTTTTAAAGTTCCACTGTACCTGTTTCACAGTATCTTATCCTTGAGGATTATAAGGAATCCCAGTAATATGGGTAATACTAAATTGTCAACAAAACATCTCGAATGCTTTACTGCAAGAGGCAGTTCTATTATCTGTTCTAATCTGATATGAAACACCCAACATAGAGAATTAACAAAAGCAATGACTAATTGCATTTTTAGTTGCTTCTCCTTTTAAAGCAGTTGCAACTAGAACGCCTGAAAAGGTGTCAATAGTTACACATACATATTTTAATTTCCTAAAATCAGAAAGATGAGTAACATCCATTTGCCATAATTGATTAGGTATAAGTCCTTGAGGATTAACACCATTATGTGGTACAGAAAGAAACTGAGAGTAAGCTGGTACGATTTGATTGCACATTCTCTAGAAATACCAAATTATTTTTCAAGCTATTACTATTTTGATGATGTAAAGAATTCGATTGTATGGCCATTTGTTCTGATGTAAAGCCTATAATCTGCCTAGTATTCACATCTGCTGTGGTGGTGCCTCATTAAGGGGTCCAGGCAATCTTCAAGTTTCTCTTGCAACACTAGAGCACAACCACAGCCACAACTTTGGAAAGCAAAACTCAACCCCAACAAACAATCCACCCTCTCCAAAATCAACACCAAGTGCATTGTCACCATGCTCCAAAGTCTGGCTGCCAGTTTCTGCACATGAACATACGAAAGTGCGGCCTCCAATACCTCACAGAGACACACCCTAAATTTTATCTTTTATAAATCAGGTTTCTAGGATAAGAATTACATAAAGTATTATCCCAATTTAGATATATCTTTAGAGACTTATTTCCCTAGGTTGGCTCATGCCACAAGTTGTTATCTAGAATGACTTCAACCCTGAGTTACCAGTTTTAAGCCAAGTTCTGTTACCAGTGTTACAAATTTTTAATCATACCCAATAACTTACAAGCCAATAATCTATAATCAAGACATGCAGAGCATATCTATACATTTAAAACCAATCAGAAACAAAAATGAAGTGGCTATACACTTACTTATTTAGACCAGACAAAATTCTTACTTTTTATAGCAGATAAAGTTTTAACCATATTTTCTTTTATCATGAAACATAGGACAACAAAAAATCAAACAATTAAATGAAAACACAGACATGGACATATTGATGTGCCAAGGACAGACAATAGACAAGAGAGGGGAGAACTAGTTGTGCCAAAGGGACTCATATATCTTACCTAAGAGACCCAGAACCAGAATTAAGTATTTCTCCAGTAGGAGCTAGAGAGGAGGCAGGAATCTCCTGACCTCCTCCTGTCCCTAGGAGAGCTCAAGAACCGCTTATATTCATTTTTCTTCTCTTTGGCCAAAGCATCCCCAGATAGGTAGGGAGGATTGCTTTGCTCAAACCCATTTTCTCTCTCATGTCTCTGGACTAAACTATCTCTAATTGGGCTATAAAGCATCTATGAGAATTATCTTCACTTCTCTAGATTTTTAGCATTACTCTAAACACATACACAAAAAAACCACTTTACCATTACCTTTTTATAAGGTTTATTCACCGCTGGCCCAAATCTTCTTTATATTTCTTTACACACCTCCTCCCACAGTGTCCTTCACTGTATCCCACTTACTGTAGCTCTGTTGAGGTGCCATTTGACCAAGCCAGCTCAGTCAATCATCAGGTTCTCCAGGGCAGGAGGGAAAATTAAAAAGAATAAAGACAATTAGACAACACTGTAGCATCACCCCCAGCCAGTTCTGAGGCTGAAGAAGATTTTTTTTCCCAGTCTGCTTTTATATCACTTTAAGCACATGCAAAATGATATGATCAGTTCTGGGTCAGGAAGAAGCAAAGCAATAAACAAAGTCCCATAAACAACTTTCTAGGGCCTAGTCAGGATGACCAAGACAAAAGAACTGCCACATGCTTCAGCTGAGCCTCTTCTGAGCTTTGGATCAACTCAAATATAAATGTTCTTAAGCTGAGCATATTTCCCGAGTCCTGGCCCAAAGTCAGATTCCAGCCTTGACAAACATTTTGTTCTGGCCTGATGTCAAATTCCCACTAAGTTTCTAGAAGGGGCTTCAAAAAGCTCTCCACACCACCCAAAACTTGTTCCAACATATAACAAGGTCACATGCTCTACTATGTTCATAGCAGCCTTACTTATAATAGCCAGAAGCTGGAAAGAACCCAGATGTCCCTCAAAAGAAGAATGGAAACAGAATATGTGGCACATTTACTCAATGGAGTTTTACTCATTTAAGACCCTGCCCATAGGTCTGTGGTACTTACTTCGAGAAGCCCCCTAAGTGAGACACCAAAACATAGATGGATGCAAAAGCAACAGATTTATTTCCTGGGATGGTCAGGATTGACCTTCAAGTAGTCTCTCGAGGTGGGGGTGACTAAAAGGCAACTCCAAATGGTTTTTATAAGCAGTTTTTATACTTTTTTAGGGACACAGGTTATATCAGCAAGATTACAGTTCAAACTTATTGGCTAAGCATATTGACCTTTAAATCTATTGGCTAGCAAATATGACACACATTTGAACACTACCTGGGACTTTCCAGAGGGTCAGGTGACTATCAGTTGTACATTCTGAGAATTTTTTACTCAAAAATGTTTCTGTAGGTAGAGAATGGAACTTGGCCTAGCCTTGACCCCAGGTGGCAGGGAGAAAGTGTAAGGAGGGTGTGGGACTGGAAAAGGCCCTTAGGGTCCCTCACTCAGCAACTAAAAACAATGACTTCATGAAATTTGCAGGCAAATGGGTGGAACTAGAAAATATCATCCTGGGTGAGGTAGCCCAAACACAAAAGAACACACATAATATGTACACACTGATAAGTGGGTATTAGCTCAAAAGCTTACAATGCCCATGATTCAATCCACAGACCATATGAAGCTTAGGCGAAAGAAAGGCCAGGTTGTAGATGCTTCAGTCCTACTTTTAGAGGGGAACAGGATCATCACTGGAGAAGTAGGGAGAGGGGGACCTGAAAGGGAGAGATCAGGGGGAGGAAATAAGGGGGCAGTATCAGGTAATGGAGGGGATGGGAGAGAGGTACAGAGGGTCATGAAATTGAATAAAAATGTGTAGCAGGGGGCAATGAGAAACTTTGGATAGCCACTGGAGGGTCCCAGACACTAGGGAAAAAAGAGGCTCCCAGGACCCAATGGAGATGACTTTAGTCAAAATGCACAGAGAAGGGAGAGATGGAACCTACAGAGACCACCTCCAACAGATAGGCACATCCCTAGTCACGGGATGAGGGCACCCACCCATCTCAGAGTTTTTAACCCAGAAATGTTCCTGTCCAAAGAAAAAAAGGGGACAAAAAATGGAGCAGAGACTGAAAAAAGGGCCATTCAAGGTCTTCCCCACCTGGAGATCCATCCTGTCTGTAGACACCAAATCCTATGCTGTTGATGTTGCGAAAAGAAACTTGCTGACAGGGACCTGGTGCACTTGCTTCTTGGGAGTTCCAGCCAGCAACTAACCAATGCAAATGTGGATGCATGGATCCAACCATCAGACTGAGCTCAGAGACCCAGTGGGGAGGTGTCGGGCCTTGGACAAGATAACTCCTTTTAACCTGCACCATCAGTCACGTAACACACAGGTAGAGGGCATGATTAGCAGGTCTCCACCTCCAGAGATTAAAATATTAATGAGTTATCTAAAGGCCAGGGGTGTAGCTAATTAAGTTACTCCTCCCCTTTTCCCCCTTCCTATAAAAGTCAGGCTCCCCTGGCTTTTGTGGGGCACGCGCACCATCTACACCCATTCACCATGCCATGAACAATAAAAGCTTTGGAAAACCGGACTCCATGTGTCGCCTGGGCCTTCTTGCTCCTGCCGCAAGATTCCCAGCCTTTGGAACCCTGAACCTTGCTGATGCAGCCACTGGATGGCCCGCCAGCGGCTGCATAAATGGGGGACCCTCCACAGGAGGTGTGGGAAACCCGCAGGGACCCCGCTGCTGGACCACCGGACCACCATGGGACCCGGCCGCTGGACCTCCCCCTGGCAAGAATTTTTTCCCCCCACAGGGTAGCTGACAGAAGAACTGGAGGAGCAGAGGGGGAGTACAACCTCATAGGAAGAACAACACTGGCTTGCAGAATCACCCAGTGCTCCCAGAGACTAGACTATCAACCAAGGAGTATACAGGGAGGGATCCATGCCTCTAGATACATATGTAGCTGAGGATGGCCTTGCCTGACAGCACTGGGAGGGGAGGCCCTTGGTCTTGAGGAGGTTTGATGCCCCAGCATAGGGGAGATGCTGGAGTGGTATGGCAGGAGAGTGAGGGTGGGTGGGGGAGCACCCTCATAGAGGCAAAGGGGAGGAGGAAGAGAGTAGATCTTGAATGGGGAGTTTTGTGGAGGAATAACCGGGAAGTGGGATATCATTTGAGATGTAAATGAATGGAATGATTAATAAATAAACAAATAAATAAATAAATAAAAATATTTTACTTTTCATTGATTTTCCAAGTTTTCATTACTAAAATAAATGACTAACAAAAATATTTATGTTGTATGTTAGGTTTTGATATATGTGGAAGTCTGAGATCATTAAATTAACATAATTAGCATATTCATTATCTCATATTTTTTATCATATTGTGAGATATTTAGGATCTATTTTCATATTAAAACAGACAGTGCATTGACAACATATGATACTTATCTACAGTTTCTACACTGTGGTCTCCATCGGTTATTTATCTTAGCTAACTGAAACCAAACTATTCCCTCTCATCCAGCCAAACTCCTAATAGCTATGAGGTCTAGGTTCTGGTTCTTTATATGCATCCTTTTTACATTCCATGCATAAGTGAGTCTATGCAAGGTTTTTCTCTAAAAGTTTTATTTCATTTGCCATAATGTACTCCTGCTTCATTTATATGATTGCAAATAAAATGCATACTTTTTCATTACATTCGGAACATGATACATGAGAGAAAATATGTGCTACCTTATCAAGAGTAACACTTTTATTCTTTAAAAGGGCCTGTAAGATAGTTTCCGATGTGCTCTGCAGATTTTGAGGTGAAATTTTCAAATAATTAAAGCTCAAATCAGTGAAATACAATGAACTCTCACAATTCAACATAAAAAAAAAACTTCTAATTTTAAGAAACAGACGCACTGATGAGAAGTTTTATTGAAGATATATCAATAAGAATAATCACATGAACGTCACTTACCTTTATTGACTACTAGAAAGGGTGAAGAAGTCAGCATATACCCGATACAGAAGCTAAAAATTGATCAGATGATAACAAATTCTGACAAAGGTTGTCACAAGCAATACATGAATTTCAACTTATTCTGGAAAATGACTGGGTGGTTTCATAAACCAAGTACTCACTTATAATAATATTTTGTGATTCAATTTCTGTCCTTTTATCTCAGAGAATTCTTAGAGAGTTAAAAATACATGTTCACACCAGTATCTTATAGGTGATTGCTTGAAACAGCTTTATAATAAGCCAGCCTGAATTGATCAAAATATTCTATGGTAAGTTAATGATCGAACTGTAGTATATCCATGCTATGGAATATCATTCACCTCTAAACAGGAAGAAATACTGAAGCACTGTTAGATAGAACTCTTGGTGTAATGCTGAGCACAAAAAGTAGTCTAATCTAAATTAGTAACATACTTTATGAATGCATTAGTTAATATGAATTATATGACAGAATATTAGAGTAAAGAACAGGTTCATGGTGAACAGGGCTGAGATGTGCTGCAGATTGGGGCACATTTGCCTCTAAGGGAAAATACAAAACTTAAATTTTATGATAATCCCTAGAAGGTAGTATCTAGACGTTTAAGTACCTTAGACATTTAAACATTAACTTTCATGGTAAATGATAGAATTAAATCTCTTCAAAGGAAGAGATATTCTTTATTGTCCAGGAAATACTAAAAGAACGCATACAGAGGTCTCTATTATAGATACACATTCAGGATAAGTAAATAGAAATTGTCTTAGTTGTAGGTACTGTTTCTTTGATAAAACACCATAACCAAAGTAACTTGAAGAGAAAGCATTTATTTGTCCTGTGCTTCTATATTATAGTCATTCAGAAAGTCAGGACAGGAACTCAAGAAGGGCACAAATGTGAAGGCAAGAGCTGATGCAGAGGCCATGGAGGGATGCTACTTACTGGCTTGCACCCCATGGCTTTCTCACTGTGCTTTTCTATCAAACCCAGAATCACCAGTCCAGGGATGGCACCACTCACAATGGACTGAGCCCTTCTCCACTGGTCACTAGTTAAAAAAATATTTAGTCACATTATAAAGTGGCATTTTCTTAATTGAGTTTCCTTCCTCTCAGATGACTTTAGATTGTGTCAAGCGGCATAAAACCACAGAAGTATAAGCAGACAGAATACAGTAAAGTGATAATGCTGTTATCTATCAGACACTGAAGAATGCAAAGCAAAGTAAAACAGCAACAACAAAAATAGCAACAAAAACAAAAAACATTTTCCTCCCTTGGAGTCCATATTACAATTCAGGTTCACAATTTCCTCATCTTTAGATGTTTGCTGTTCAAAGCCACAAGTAGATGTATTTTTTATTTTTTTCTCAAGAAGTTTTAGACATGATATGAGATACTAAGGCTTATGAAAGTGTTTTAGTAGAGATTTTAAGTGAAACTAAAACATTTGATGGTGTAACTTTACTCGGCATGGTATCAATAATTTCATACCCATAAGAATGGTCAAGTTAAATAATTTATTGGAAATTACATTAAGTCCTCCATTTGGCACATGTTCACGACTCTAAAGATCAATTTATGATTTGAACATTAATTAACAAAATACATGTAATTTGTAACAAATGCTAATATGGAATTTTTTTGGGGGGGGTCTTTTTTTCAAGACAGGGTTTCTCTGTGTAGCCCTGGCTGTCCTGGAACTCACTCTGTAGACCAGGCTGGCTTCAAACTCAGAAATTCACCTGCCTCTGCCTCCTAAGAGCTGGGATTAAAGGCATGAGCCACCACTGCATGGTGGAATTTTGATCATTTACTAGCCATTTTTCTAAATGCATTTCACACCATAAAAATGATAAAGAATTTGATGATCCTAATAAAGACCTGGGAGTTTGAGGCCATCCTAGTCTACATAAGGAGTTCCATATAGCCTGAGCTATGTACTAAGACCTTGCTTCAGTAAAACAAATGAAAAAACCAACCAACCAACCAAACAAACAAAAATCCCAGGCTACTTATAAGTTACAGTAGTGTTAATACTTTTTACTTGATTTTTTTTGATAAATAAAATATATTAATAAATCTCAACATTGTCAAGTCTGGCATATAAAATTCTCTCAACCATTTTGGTTTAGACCATGGCTGTATCTTCAAAAAATTAACTATGTGTCCCAGTGAAGTTTTTCATTGATTCTTCTATCAAAAAAATGCTTTTCTCCTTTGGTCTTTGTATATATAGATTCATAATTAAATAATATTTTCAACAGTATTAAGACCAATAACCCTATTCCATATTAATTCTTACAATCTCTCTACCTTTTGGTTTAATAGAATTAGTAGGTAATGATAAGGAAGAAGGCTACTAGTGACATTTTGAAATTTAATTAATCAGTTAAAAGCATTATTTTGATTCTGAGTTGTTATTGAAATTTATTTTTGCAATTTTAGTTGCTGTTACATTAAATTTCATTTAAAAATTAAATACAAACAAGCCATTAAGATATTTTTTTCTCCATAATGAGACCTGGAAAGATGCTATGTTGTAGATATATACATATATATATATGATATATAGATATAGATATCATATACATATATAAACATATATACATATACAGACACATACATGCATATATATACATACACACACACACACACACACACACACACACACATATATATATATATATATATATATATATATATATATATATTACACTAAGAAACTGCTTTAATTTCCTGAGTAAGACTAAATCTGAAAAATGTATGTCACATTAATTAAAATCTAAGCCCCCTATAGTTAATGGTAATATTTTTTTGACAAAATATGTTTTAGTTACTAATGTTTGGGATGACTCTTGCATTTTGTCCTCAGGGATCTGTCCTTAACAAAACTAATCAGTAAGGCCTCTTAAACAAGAAAATAATGGGCACGTATTTAGGATATAAACTTAAATTTGAGAATGAGGAAAATAGGAAAAATGGAATGGTTAAGGCGTTGTTTAGAGAGATCTTTCTGAAACCACTGGTAGTGACAGCATTGATTTAGCCAAGTGTGTGTGTGTGTGTGTGTGTGTGTGTATGTGTGTGTGTGTGTGTGTGTGTGTGTGTTTGTGTGTGTGTTTGTATTTTCAGCTAGATATCACATAGAATATTTTAAAAGTTTTGCAAAAAGTAGTAAGGCTTTAACATACATTTCTTTGCAGCCTGAAGGTAAGTCCTGGATCATTTGAAAAATAAAGCCATGTTAATAAAGCAACATAACCAGGCAGCATACATGAGCTGGTCTGAGGCCTGTAACACATATAGCAGAGGACTGCATGATCTGGCCTCAGTGGGAGAAGAAACTCATAACCCTCAATGGACTTGAAGCTCTGGAGAGTAGAGAGACCTGGCAGGGATGGGGGTTGAGAGTGGAGAGTGTGAATATCCTCTTGAACACAGGAGGAAGGAATAATGGAATGAAGAACTGTAGGAGGACAGATCAGGACCTGGGTAACGACTGAACTGTAAAAAAAAAAAAAAAAAAGTAAAAAAAAAATCTATCAATAAATAACATAAAGTAAAAATCCTTTAATAAAAAAATTACTTTTACTGAATTTTAAAACTATATTTCTATGTAACATTCCTGCCCCCATTGCAAAAAGAAAGAAAAAAAAACCAAAACAAACAAAACACAAACAAACAAAACAAAAAACAAAAGGTAAGAGCCAGAGATGCTAGATGTGTACAGAAAAACAGTCTTTTGACACGTGACAGGGGTCTTGCACATTTCAACGTAACGCCGATGTGGGTGCATGCATAATACCTATCAATATGAACACAACCAACTTCTTGGACTTGGTGAGGAACTGTTCATTAAGAATCATCTATAGCTGAGAACCTGTCAATAATAGATGGCTGCTTGGGAAAGAAAAAGGTCGGTTTTCTTCAGGAATACAGGCATTGAGAGGCTAATCATGCTTCAGGAGATGACTATAAGCTGATGCACATAAAGGCAGAGCTAAGTTGGGAGAAAAAAAAGCATATGTTGTTGGGAAAGAAAACTGAAGTCAAGGAGAGTGTGGGAATTCGAGATGGATTTAAATAAAATATGCCATAAGCTTATATAAAATTATCATATGCTTAAAAAAAGAAAAATAGGTTTCTTAATTTAAGAAAGATCACTGTGCCTTATGTTTTTATTACCACCCAGTGTAACTTGTTGAAGACTGTACCTCTTTCTATTGGATGATAACAATTAGGTTCTGAATTTTGTTTGGCATTGTTATTGGTGGAAACTCAACAAAATCATGTACAAAGCTTTAATTATTATCTCTGGAAAACTATCTTGTCAATATCAATGTATCTTAGTTTTTATAGTAATACAAGGAAAGTTGTATTTTAAATTCGACTTTGGTATTATTTTACAGGTTATATAGTGGTGAGATTTTTCTACCAGTGAGGGTAAACTGCACCTGAGTTTGACTTCGTGGTTTCTCTCTTAAGGTAATTTTACTGTTAAGCCAACAGAAGATGATCATTATCAGATACATTAGATAAGCCTGTAATATAATTGTATATCTAGATGGTATTCAGTTATAGAAACCAAACTATCAGAGATGCCTTTCTATATTGCAAAACTTTGCGGGAAAGATGCTCTAAATTACTCTTTAGAAATCTATATGGAACTGACATTTATTCTGCATATTTCTGAGGAATTTATTTATTATTTATCATGCATATAGCAGGTTGAAAAGATCTATCAGGGAATATATATATATATATATATATATATTACATCAAATGTTTTCAGATTTTACTTTACACTTTCAGAAAGTTGTATGTTTAATTAGAGAAAATATTAATAAAGAAAATCTACATTGTTAGTTTATTACATTTCAAGATAAAATGGTTATCAGTTTTGTTATTATACTTTTCTTTTCTACTTTAAATATAGGTTATTAAAGAAAGAAATGGTATTGTATTAGTCAAGGATCTCTAGAGTCACAGAACTTATGGAATGTCTCTACATATTAGGGGAATTTATTATAATGACTTACAGTCTGCAGTCCAACTAATGCAACAATGGGTAGCTGTGAATTGGAAGTTAAAAATCTCTTAGTTCCTCAGTTTCAGAAGGCTAGTTGCTTCACCTGGTCTTCTGTATAAGTTGGAATCCCAAAGAAGTAGTTTCCACTGATGTGCTGGCAAGTAAGTGCAAGCAGACAAAGAAGAGTGAGTTTTCCTTCTTCCAGTGACCTCATGTAGGCTTCCAGCAGAAGATGTGACCAAGATTAAACATATGTAACACTGCACTTGGATCTGGAACTTACTTTGTCCCAGGCTGACCTTGAACTCAGAGATCTGTTTACCCCAGTCACCTGGGATTAAAGAGGTGTACTACCTTGCCTGGGTCTAAGCTTTTCATGGTCACTATGCCTCAAGATCTCCATGTCAAGATCCAAGTCAGAAACCTATGTCTTCCAGCCTCAATATCTGGGTCACAGGTATGCCCTCCATTTCTGGATTATAGTTCATTCCACATGTAGTTAAGTTGACAACCAGAAAGAGCTATCAAAGGTGTTAAAATTATTAAATAGTACACCAGAAGAATTCATTTAGGGAGAAAGAGCCCACTCACTAGTGATTTCTCCTGATAGGTGCTTTTATGACTTGTTCATCATAAGATTCACAGATGTTGTCACAATCAAAACATTGTGTATTCTCACTTGTCTAAGCAGCTAGATAAAACTAAAAAGCAATTCCTTTTGACATAAATTATGACTACATTTGGAATTTTTCAATAGCCCATTCCTCATGGAGATTTATGCTCAACAGTATCCCAAGCTTGTGATGTGAGAAAAAGGGAAAAAGCATCCTGGTTGCTTCTTAAAGGTCCTAATTTGCTTTCTCTTTACTCTTTCTCTTTATTACATATTTATGAATGTGTGTCCACAAAAAGAGCTATAAGCCTCAGAGGATCAAACCCAAAAAATTGGTGTTTCAACAAAATTAAACTGTTAATTTATGAAATATTTGGAATCACTACAATTGTTGTAAATTGAAGCCACTTAAAAATCACAAATTTTGTTTTAGTTTGCAATCAAACTTTGATGAACATGATACAAGCCAGTTTAAATTTGAAGCAATTCTTTCATGATGAACAAGCTACCATACTCAGTGCTCCTAAATGGCAAAACAGAGGAATTCTGGTTAAAACTTGAATGGAAATTAAAGTCTAGATCTTGTTTAAGAGATATTCCTTTGACATAATAGTGACATTTTTTCTAAATTTTACTGCTTTTTAAAGCTGAACATTAATCTTAAATTTTTGACCAAAAATCTCTAAATATTTTTCAGTGAAATGCTGCTTTAAAAATGAATTACTAGTAAAAAGGGATATTCTACCATAATTCTACAATTTTGTTCAATCATAAAAAAAAATCTGTTATTTTTAATGATAAGGAGAGATTCATCTCTGCATATTCTTTGGAGTATAATAAAATCTATAGAAAAATAGAAATTAATAGAAACAATCTAGAATGATTTTTGTAGTTCTTCTACATCTTAACTGTTAGATATAGGTTTAATATCTATTCATTTCAGATGTTTAACTAAACTGGCATGCTTTTCAAGAGAAGCAGTTGCTACAAAATTACTAACATTACCACACATATTTAAAACTCTAAAACATTAACTTTGAATTTAGGTCAAGCTTCTTGAGTAAATTCTGTGAAAAATAATGATTTTTGTTCTTGTGTTGATTATGTTTTGAAAGATAGATATTCTACTTATGTTTGCGATAGAAGTAAAATGTTAGATTGACAAGAGCAAAGGAAATAATTTTTTTGAGAAATAGGCAAAGCAGAAGAGGACAAAAGAGAAGGAAATAAAAGTAGAAACCAAGAAATAGAGAGAAATAAAGGATTGAAAAGATGGTGAGATAGAGGAAACTAGAATGTGGAAGGGAGGGAGAAAGATATTATAGGTGAGGTAAGAAAAGAGACACGAGTGGTACGGGTGGTTCTGATGCTAAGGTCCTGTTCCCCAATTTGTTCTTGATCTATCAGTAAAGAAGCCATGGGCCAATTGCTGGGTGAAAAGAGTAGTTGAGATTTCCATGTCCCTCAAGGCAAGCAGACAGATGCAAGGAGAAGAGAGGAGAGGAGAGGAGAGGAGAGGAGAGGAGAGGAGAGGAGAGGAGAGGAGAGGAGAGGAGAGGAAAACCTAAGAGAACTTAACATGCTTCTGAGGGAGAAAAGGTTACCAGCCATGTGAAATCTTAGTTGAAGTGGCCACAGGTTGCTCCTATATACAACTGGTTGTAGGTCTTTAGCTGGGATTAGATGCAACTAAAGTTGGGGGCAGGTGGAGAGGTGCAGAGCTAAGAGAATTGGCAAGGCCATTCTTCTCCAGGTGGGAGATAAGTAGCCCCCAGAAATTGTGCCAAAGAGGCAAGTTGAAATGAAACAACTGTGTCTATCTGTGTTTTTCATACACAGATCCTTTATTCTCTGGGTGAGTGCTGGTAGTGCAGTACTTTCTTGGAGTGAAGGCCGAGTAGCAAAAGCTACATGCAACAAGAACCAGGAAAGAGTAAGGTGATAAGTAAATACACAGAAAAAAAGAGAAGGAAAAACTGCATTTGCATAGGCTAGAATGATACTGAAAAGCTTCTGTAAGGCAAAGCAAACTGTCAATAGGACAAAACTGCAACCTACAAAGTGGGTAAAGATCTTTATCAATCCTATATCCAATAGAGGGCTAGTATCCAAAAAATACAAAGAACTCAAGATGTTATACTCCAGAAAACCAAATATCCCAAATAAAAATTGGGGTATAGAACTAAGAATTCTCAACTGAAGAATCTCAATTGGCTGAGAAGCACCTAAAGAAATGTTCAACATCCTTAGTCATCACAGAAATACAAACTAAAATGACCCTGAGATTCCACCTTACACCAATCAGAATAGCTAAGATCAAAAACTCAGGCAACAGCAGATGCTAGTGAGAATGGAGAAAGAACATTCCTCCATTGTTGGTATAAATGCAAGCTTGTACAAATATTTGGAAAATAAATATGACAGTTTCTCAGAAAACTGTGTAGACCTATCTGAAGACCCAGTTATAACACTCTTAGGCATACATCCAAAAGGTGCTCCAAAACATAGCAAAGACACATGCTTCACTATGTTCATAGCAGCCTTATTTTTAATAGCCAGGAGCTGGAAACAACCCAGATGTCCCTCAACAGAAGAAACGATACAGAAAATGTGGTCTATTTACTCAATGAAATACTACTTAGCTATTAAAAATGATGACTTCACAAACTTTGTAGGTAAATTGATGAAACTAGAAAATATCATCCTGAGTGAGGTAACCAAGACCAAAAAGGACATATGTGGTATATACTCACTGATAAGTGCATATTAACCCAAAAGCTCAGAATATCCATGATACAACTCACAGACTATATGAAGATTAACAAGAAGGAAGACTAAGGTATGGATGCTTCAAATCCACTTATAAGGGGGAACAAAATAATCACCACAGGTGGTAGATGTAGGGAGGAACCTAGTGGGAAAGGGGAATGGAAAGAAAAAAGCAAGGGGTTGGGGGAGAGGACTAGGTATATAAAGAGACAGGAAAGAAGTCCCAATGGATAGGAGAATGAATAGAAATAAGTAGTAGTAGGGGGTAGGGAATTTGGGGAGCCACTAGGAAGTCTCAGACACCAGAGATGCAAGAGGCTCCCAGGACCCAATGGGGAATTACATTAGCTGAAATATCTAACAACAAGCTAATAAAACCTGAAGAGACCACCTCCAACAGATAGACATGGCCCCCAATAGAGGGATAGACATACAGAAATGGACATACACACACACACACACACACACACACACACACAAACACAAACACACACATGCACGCACACAAACAAACAAACAAAAAACAAAACTTGTTCTGAATTTTTGCTTAGTGTGGGTCTGCAGTATTTATGAAACAGACAACAAAGCTCAGTTCTCACAGGAAGATAGGTAAGAGTTGTTCTTTTATCCCAACAGTGAAGGACTCTGATATGATCTTTTTCATGAAACGTCTTCATGCAGTGATGTCTTCAGGTAGTATTTTGAAGAACTAGTCTAGGAGGAAAATTTCAGTGCCTCTGGTTCCTGAATCTTGTGTACTATGACCAAGAACCATTAGGTTAAAAAAATAGCTAAAGTAGAATTTTAGCAGTCCATTGAAGTTAAATAGAACTTTGTAATTCCTGGATACAAAGCAGTGAGTATAAACTAGTGAGTGAACTCCTCAATGTTTGTGTGACTTAGATTCACACATTATTGGATATTTTCATATGTTGACATATGTTATACTTCTGATATAACATTTGTAAACTCTGAGTGATGTGGAAAGAATGTGACATGTATTAGGCTAATAGCTTTCTGCACAGTTCAGTAGAGTTCCACACAATGTTCTGATAGAGCAACAGTTCTTAAGTCTTCTGCAATTTAGGTTTTGTAGTTAATACATTCAATAAGATCTTCATAACCTGATACTTCCCAGACATTGTTAGGGGATTTTCATCATACCTGGACAACCACTTGTAAGGCAGAAGTGTTCTGACCAACTTTTTCTTCTCTCCAAGAGCAGCCTCCACTTCAATTAAGATGTCTTACCAAATCCAATCCATTACCTTACTTATATTTTGGGATGGTCTCTCTGTCTACAAAGTAACAATAAGTAGGTTTAATAAAGATACATAAATTATTTCTCAGTTGTGCATATTATACATTTTTTGGTAATATATACTTTTCTGAGATAGATTCCAATAAGCTTGGTGTCTTAATACAAAGTAATACAAAGTAAAATATCCTTGTAAGAAAAAGAACTATTTTTTAAATGTAGTATGTGTGCCTGTTATTTTAAATATTTAAAGAAAATTTAAACCATATTTTTGTAACTAAAAGGATACAAAAATGGAAGATGGCAAACTGTTGCTTACTTCCAGAATTCTCTTATGAAGGTCAAAATTTCTTTGCTCTATATGTCCCTTGTCCTGCTACATGTAAATAAGATTTTCCCAGTTATTTGATGATTTGGTATGTTATTTATAAGCATAAATCAATTAATTACATCCAACCAATTTTCATTTATACTGAATACATTTTCTTGTTTTATGAATATTCAAAATGATACCTCAGGGTTATTTGGGGTTCTTTTGAAAGTACATTTATTAAGTGGTAGAATTGGAACAGATTTGTTTCATCCATTTTTACACCTTTAATTAAAATAGTATAAGTACCTAAGCAGTATTTGAATAAAGATGTTTTGGACGTATACTGATTTGATTTTCCCTTATCTTTTAAACATTTGTTTACATTTAACTTGAGGACCCAAAGCTCTCCTGGCCCAAGAGTCCCGTGTTCTTGAGCACTAACAAGAAGAAGTGTTAATTGTCTGCACAACTCTCCCTTTTACACACACACACACACACACACACACACACACACACACACACACGTGTCTGTCATACTTAGAAAAGGAATACTTCAGAAATCAAAGAGCAGCCTGAAGCCAAGGTTAAGAGGGGGCAAAGACAAAAGAACTGTAAGGCAGGAAAAACAACCAAATAGAGAATTCACAGTGAGGATCTGACAGTTCTCAGTCAGAGAAGGAGTTGTATAATCTGGGCTTCTGTGAGACAGGCTGGGAGGCAGAGAATGAAATGAAGGTAGGCTGATCCTGAGCCCACCATGTGAACAAGCTAGGTAACCTGCTTCAGAATGTGACCATTTCAGAGTTTTTGCTTTAATTCCTTGAGTGGGGAACCCTAAAACCTTTTATTAAAGATCTTTTAGCAAAGGAAAGTCAGGAACTGGCTTTCATTTTATAAACATTGTCCTGGCTTCTGAATTAAGATGAATGCTAAAGTTAGAGTCAATGGTACTGATAAGAACCAAGAGAGCCATGGTAGAAAGATCGTCAGATTATGATTGTTTTACAGGTAAAACTGAAGGATGTGCAATGTGTTCCATACTGAATACGAGAGAGAGGGTTTTGGAGGAAATAAGAAGGGATGTTTATCTTAAAAATAAGGTAAATTTACCAATATTAAATCATGAAAATAGCTTTAGCTTGTTAACTATAAGGAAAACTGCTATTCAGTGGTTTGATATGAAAGGCTGGTTTTGAATGTTGGTGTTTAGACACAGCTGAGAGGAGAGAGATTTATAAGGGTCCTTAGTCTCAGCATGCCCCTTCCTCAATAACAGCTCAGTGACTGTAAACCATTAATAATTTATTTGATCATCTGAGATGCTTTATATTTGGAGCTTGTATATAATGTACTGATTAAATCACATTATGTGTAGCTGGGTGAATATATTATTAAACAAATTACCCCTTTCCATAACCACAAACTGTGCATCTGTAGCAAATGGAGGAACATTTTAATAAGGAGTAGTGTAATTATACTATGGCCATTACTTTTGCAAGCTTATTGGCTTCATTTCAGAGGTGAATATTTTTCAATGAAGATATTTATTGCATAGGAGGATTTTTTATCTCAGAGCAAGTACTCATAACCCACAGAAAATATCTCTCCTTGAGAATAAGGAAGAACCACAGAGCAGAATTGTAAGAAATTATTAAATTTAGCAGAAATATACCAACAAATAAATGTTATTTCTTGTGAGTTATTTCCTTATCTGTGTTTGTCTGTTTGTCTATCTATCTATCTATCTATCTATCTATCTATCTATCTATCATATATCCATTATAATTTATGTAACTTTACTCTTAATGAAGTCATTTTCTGATTATTCAATGTTAAACAATAGCCACCTTTATGAGGATGACGTTAACATCCCTATCAGATGAAGGAACTGAGTACTGGGCATGACCAGAAACAAGTTCTATGGCATTTTTGAGACATATAAGAAACAGACATATATGCATGTTCACATGTATTCACAGAATATGCACATACACATGTTTTAAGGATAGACGTTGACCTTCCATAGCATCACTGAAGGTATATATATTCCTGGAAGTCTTTACATGCAAGAAGAATATACATCACCCAAAACGTATATTTGGGCTTTGGGATATCTTGACGAAGGATTCATTTACATATTTATAATTTTATAAAATTAAAGACTGCCATAGTACATTAGGAAAAAAGCATAGATGATTCAAAAGCTGTGTATGGTTAGAGAATTATGTGTAGATGTCAAGTTGACAAGAGCTGACAAAATTGGATTACTCTATTGCCAAATGTATTATGCTCAAAAAATAATTTCTTAGAATTATATTTATGTTAGAGTTTCATATTAGGAATCTTAACTGTCAACTGTGTGAGACTGAATATGTACAAGAAAGGCTGACATTTTTATGCTGTGAGAGATCTTGATGAAAATGCAGTTGGATTCAAATGCAGTTTTTATAGGCGTCCAGTCAGCAGGCTTCAGTAGTATTGCGTTAACCCACTGAGCATTCACAGCCCTGGTGCTTTAATCTTTTTATTTTCTTTATAAACTTCCTTATTATATTATATTAAAAATATTATAGGTTGTGTTCTATTCAATGTATGATGTGGCTAATTAGGTTTAAGCATAAAGTATGGAAAAATTAAAATGAAAAATTAAAAATATTGAATTTAGTAGAACACGATATGCCTAACCAAGCATATTTTGAATCGAAACTTCAGTAAATGTTAAGACAAAAGAATGTGACACAGAAAATACAAGTAAAATTGAACAGTCAGTGAAACAGGAAAGGTTTAGATGTGGCTGTGTTCATTCCAGTTGCTAAAAATATGAAGACAGACTCATGAAAATCCTTATAGTTATCCATCATGTTAGTCCTCTGAACATATTCCTATAAGTATGCCCAATGTCTTCTAAATGAGTTCTTAAATTCAATTAGTGGTACATTTATAAATATTTTGTTAAATACATTAAATGCTTTCTTAGGTATAAACAATGAATTTATTGTGATGTCAAAACCAGCCATAGAGTTATTTTAGACATATCAAAATATCAAGGCCGTATATGTTTTGATTGGTAAATAACATTGTTGGAGGCCAATGGCTAGACAACAGAAGAAGGACTTTTAGGATTCCTGGACAAGGGACTGAGGATGGAGGAAAGAGGGAGAATCTAGATGCCCCTGAGAGGTGTGGAAGAAAGAGCATATGGGACATGTAGGAACTGGGGAACCCAGCAAGAGAGGGCTTATTCATCTGGGTCTGGGACAGCTAAGATGAAATATATGTTTTAGTAAATAATAACATGGGAATATCAGAAGGTGGATTTGTCACATGGAGGTTTGGAAGTGGCCCAGCCATAGAGTTATTTTAGACATATCAAAATATCAAGGCCGCATATGTGTGTGTGTCATTTGGGAATATAAAACACTGGGGTAGTTAGCAGGAACGTGATGCTGCCATTGGGATAGGATTGAGTAGTGTTAATTGGGTAATGCTACAAAGTATACTTTTATTGGAATGTCCCCCAGTGAAGATTTCTCTGCAGTGTACAATTTAATAAAGAATAACAAAATTGTCATAGACATTCTGAGCCAGTGAACCTGTAGAGGGTGACATTCAGAGTTAAGATTCAGTGAAACTACTTAAGGAGGCTAAGGGAAAATTTTTGTATTTCTAACAGGGTTCCCAATAGGTTACCATCATATTAGTGAGCATAGTATCTTGTTATTTCATCATAAAATAGCATGAAATATATACTCTTTAGTCAATTTTTCACTAGAATATATTATCCTATCAACTGGAAATAAAAGTATCTATAAATCATGTTCAGAACTTTTGAGATCACAGAGTGATAACTTCCAAAGAAGAGTTACTTGAGTTTAAAAGTTGAGCCTTGGAGTCACCATCGATAATGGAAAATTCCCAGAGTTGAAGTGCTACCTGCCAATCCAGGAACAGAGATGAGAATGCATAGTACTAAGAAATGGTAGTAAATGCAAACACTTTTTGGAAGAAGATATTCATTCTCTTTTATTTCTACCTTTTCCTTTGAAAATGTGCTTTAGTATTTTCATATAGGTGTGGTCATTGCCATAAGAACACATAGAAGATTCTAGGTGGTGTGGGGAAGCTGTAGCTCCATGTTCCAGGTTGTACACATAAAAAAGATTTATTCTTTCCTTTGTTCTTTGTTCCTTTCTATATTGAAATGCAGACAAGGTACAAACAAGTGAGTGAAGCTTAACCAGGGTATAGTGTGCTAGCTCAACAGGTAGCACCTGTCCATATCTACTCTGGGAGTCCAGACAGATTTTTCAAAATAAAATTATATCTCACTTTAGCCAATGTATTTCAAAAGTACAAGATGAAAATGCCATATTTCTTCATGTACAAACAGTGCTAGATTCACGTGTCAAGAAGGCAGTGGTATAGACAAAGACCAGACAGTCACAGCATAAGATATTTTGAAGATCATGTATGGAAAATGTTTGAGATGTTCTGAGATACAATAGCAGTTCATAGACTCCTTTAAACATTTTTTTCTTTAAAATATGCTTTATTGGTAGTTATAGTTTACCTGCTAAGCCCTGTGGTGTTCTCCAACACCATGTCTCTACTCTTTCTTTCTTTCTTTCTTTCTTTTTTTCCCCCTGGAGTTAAAAGCCATTTCACGCAAGCAATCACCATTAACAAGTTTCCAAACTCTCACAAAACTAAAATTTGTCCTCAACACACTGACCTGTCTTGAGCATCCCCTTCCATGACTTTATATATTGCAAAATCTTAAACTATATTTAACTATGTAAGACTCTATCCCTAAAAAACAAATTTTTTTAATTTTTACCCTTTTCTTCCTGAAAAATCCTTCCTTCCATACTTCCCTTGATGCTTCTTTTCATTTTTATTTAACACTTGAGCATTTCATACATGTATCCAATATATCTTGATCATATTCATCCTCCCACTCCTCCCCCACATTCCTGCTCACAAATCAACCCTACCCACTCCCAGCACCATATCTGCCTTTTAACTTTTAATGAAATATCATAATATAAAACAAAAACACATTGAAATAGGACAAAACAATAAACAGAAAGAAAAGAACCCAAGATGTGACACAAGAATCAGAGACCCACTTGTTTATACACTGAAGAAACTCATAAAAACACTAAGATGGAAACCATTTTATCTGTGGACTACATATTTTATCATGACAAGTATATCTCATTGCTTTTGATATAGTGTGGCTATTTCTAGTGAATTGCAATAAAACTTAATCACTAAAAAGTGTTATTCTATATACTTTTTGTACTCTACATAAAGTGTCTCCATGTACAATTTCACCTGCTTTGACTCTACTGCATGCAACTGCAATGTACTTGAATATATGTATGTGGCACCACCTGTGTGCAGTACCAGAGGAGAATATAAAAGGGGAATAGATACCCTGGAATCAGAGTTATAGATGGTTATGAGCTTCTATATAGGTGCTGTAAAACAAATCCTGGTCTTCTATAAGGGCAACCAACACTCACTATCACTGAACCACAACTGCAGACCTAAGTAGACTAACTTTTTAAAAGGTAATAAAATATCCACTAGAAAAATAATAAACTTCAGTAAATGGAGTTCAGAAAACTGGTTACACACTTGGAAAAATGAAATTATGAAATTAAATTCTTTTATACCACACATAAAGAATAAATTAAAAATGAATTAAATTCTAAAATAAAAGTAAAAATTGGTACCATAAAATTCCTAGGAAAAATACAGGGAAATTATACTTAATATTGTTTTGGATAATGATCTCTAAGTTTAATACCAAAATAGTAAGTAACTATGGAGAAATAAAAATAGTATTGTTGCAAAGTAAATGTGTTGCACTGAAACAAGGCAATTGAAAAATGAAAAGAGAAGCCTCATAGAATGTAAGAATTTGTACAGTTATATAAGTGATAAGAGCTTAATATTCAAACTATATAAGGATCCATGAAGCCTTGAGTTTGACCCCTAGAACATCCTGAACAGGATTTAATGGTAAAATCCTACAGTTCTAGCACTTGGATGATGGAGGCAGGAGGATCAGAAATTCAAGTCCATTCTCTACTACATAATAGGTTTGAAGATAAGACAAGATACTCAAGACTCTGTTTTAAAAAACATAAACATCCCCCAAATTATACAATAAAACTATATATACAAGTCAGTGTTAAAAACAAATAAATAATAAGATTTTAAAGTCTCTACCCAAGCACCACAAGAAACCCCTAAAACAACCTAACTGAAAATGGGCAAAGTGACTTCATAACCACTTTCCAAAAATGATATATAAATCTATAATAGTCATATGAAAAGCTACTTGATATCAATAATAAGCAGAGAAATAAAATTTGAAGCTATTTTGAAATATCACCCGTTTTGTGACTATTAGTTTCAAATTTATTCTCTCCTGGAAACAAACTCATAGAATTCAAGGTACTAAATGTTCCACATTTTCTATATCCATTCCTCTGTTGAAGAACATCTGGATTCTTTCCAGTTTCTGGGTATTATAAATAAGGCTTATATGAGCCTAGTGGAGCATGTGTCCCTGTTATATGTTGGAACATCTTTTGGGTATATACCCAGGAGTGGCACAACTGGGTCCTCAGGTAATACTATGTCCATTTACATAATAGAGTACTACGCAGCTACTAAAAACAATGAATTCATAAAATTCTTAGGCAAATGAATGGAACCAGGAAATATCATCCTGAGTGAGGCAACCCAACCACAAAAGAACACACATGGTATGTACTCACTGATAAGTGGATATTAGCCTAAAAGCTTAGAATACCCAAGATGAAACGCATAGACCACATGAAGCTCAAGAAGAAGAAAGACCAAAGTATGGGTGCTTAGGTCCTTTTTAGGAGTAACAAAATACTCAAGGGAGCAAATATAGAGACAGCATGAAACAAAAACTGGAGGAAGGGCTGTCTGGAGACTGCCCTACTTGGGGATCTATCCCATGTGCAGTCACCAAATGCAGACACTGTAGTGAATGCCAGGAAGTGCATGCTGACAGGAGCCTGATATAGCTGTCTCCTTAGAGGTCTGCCAGAGCCTGACATATACAGAGGCAAATGTTCCCATCTAGCCATTGAACTGATCATGAGGTCCCCAATGGAAGAGGTAGAGAGAAGATTGAAGGAGCTGAAGGGGCTTACGGGCCATGGGAAGAGCGGCAAAGCCAACCAACCAGAGCTCCCAGGGTCTAAACCACCAGCCTGGGAACACGAATGGAGGAACCCATGGCTCCAGCTGCATATGCAGTGGAGGATGGCCTTGTCAGTGGGAGAGGAGGTCCTAGGTTCCGTGAAGTCAGGATTCCCCAGTGTGGGGGGTTTTGAGGACTTTGAGGATGGGGAAGGAGGACGGGGTGGATGGGTGGAAGCACACCCTCATAGAAGCAGCGAATGGGGGGATGGAATAGGGGGATTCCTGGGTGGGGGGGGGACAATGTGGAAAGGGATAACATCTGAAATGTAAATAAGTAGAATATCCAATAAACAAAATAAATTTTCTAAAAAATAAAAAGAAATAAAAAGAAGAATTCAAGATACTAAGGAAATCCTTGAGGTTTAGTAAGTTCTTGAAAGCTCCAGGAATCTAGAAGCCCCTCACTAATGTATAACCAATATCAGTTGGTAGGGGAACTGTGTATAAGTTGAGCTGGAAGCTTACTGGTTACAGTCTTTGTGACTTATCCTCAGTTTAGCATGGTCTTTCCAATGACACAGCTGCCTTTGAGTAACTTCAGTAAATATGTTGCCCCCTAAATAGAATGGAGGCAAATCATTTCTTTACTCCATAACTGAAGTCTTATATGAGGCAAACATATTAATTCACATCTCCTCAGGACACAGCAATTTTTAGCCATTCTTTATGGCTAAAGTCCAAAGACATAAAAAAGTGTGAGATATTGGTACATGTACACTCATATATGTAAGGAAGTATTTTTCAGTTTTTTATTATCCCAGCACTTGGATGGTGGAAGCAGGAAGCTCAGAAATTCATGTCCAAATTCAAGACAGAAATTCTGACATTTTCAATGACGTTGGCTGATCTAGCCTAGGCAGAATAAGCAAGACATAGGAAGACAAGTTCTGTGCAATCCCACCTCTAAGTACAAATTGTTCCTCTATGTGGATAGCAAAGGAGTTAGACTTGCAGAAACAAAGGGCAGAATTCTGGTTTTAGGGACTGAAACATGAAGGAAATAGTCAAAGAGTATTTATTAAAGAGTGAACACTTTAACCAAATATGCTGGCGACCTAATGCTTAGGGTAATGATTGTGGATTATAATATTTTGCATTGTATTTGAATTTGCAAAGTAGATTTAGCTGGTTTTGCCAACCACCTACCAGCTATAGTGGCTATACAAGGTGATGGATATAAGTCACTTGTTTGTGGGAATTTCTAATCAGTAAACAAGACAAATAATCACACCTTTTAAATGCATAATATTTTATGAAATATACCTCAATGACATTCTCTTCCCATATAAACCTGAACTACATGTTTGTTAGATCTCTCAGTATTACAACACAGCATGAGTTCTGTACTGATAGATGTTTTGCTAGTTGTTAAATATATTATTTAATACAAAATACTGAACCATCCAATATTATTAATAGTTAAATATTTACTTTCAAAACATCTTTCCATATTTCTGATCACTGCTGTTAGATGCATGCTTGTTCATGAGAATTTTATCTTCTTGGTAAAGTGACATTTTCTTCCAGGAACTGTTTTATTTCTAGTTTATTCTAGGTTAGGTAAGTATCTTTAATCCAGTTGTCTCTTTGTCTGGCTAGCTCAGCTTTCTTTTGTTTGTCCCTTTCCAGTAAGATGCATCTTGCCATTATGTCTAAAATAAATCATTTGTTGGTAAAGTATGAATAGTCTGTTTTCTGTGCAATGCAATCTATGGCCTTCTTTAGTGTAAGGAACATTGAATATCAATCTGACACATCTATGCTTTGCTCACATCTACTGTCCCATGAACATCTCTAGTTATTCTAATATTTTTCTCTGTCTCGACAGTCTCCCTTCTATATTAATGTCATATATTTGTTAGAATAGAAAGTATTTAGTTAAATATAAATTTCAAAATTCTGAGAAAGCATGCAAAGTTTGTTCATTTCTCACTCAGTTTGCTTGGCATCATGTCCAGATACATCTATTTTCTTACAAATGGGTGATTTTGCTCCCCTTCAAGGATGAACAAACTCCACTGTGTACATGTACCTCGTTTTCTTTCTCCATTCATCTACTGATGAATATAAGTTTGAGTTTCCATCTTGGCAATTGTGAGTTCTTACAGTGAATATGTAGGAATATGTAGGAAGAATGTGCCTTGTCCACATGGGAGTTATATATTTAGTGTACTAGGTACCCCTTTTCTTATTTCAAAAGTGGCTATACTATGCGATATTCTTATGAAAAATGTTGATCTCTTTCTCTGGAATATTGCCAAATTTGTTGATATTTTGTTTTCTCAATAATAGCAATTCTGATAAGAGTGAGATGGTATAATTTGATTTACATCAAAGTATAAATTGTGACAAGAAAAATAAGGTCTAGCGATCCAATAATTAGCAAGCTATCATTAATATAGGGATACATATTTGAATTTAATTTTTGTTTTTTCTATTACCTATAACAAATATTTTATTGTTTTTATTTTGATTATATTGTTATATTTTTGGATTATATTCCACATTCTTAAGTTTCTTCTTGACGTTTTTATTGAGAATGTGGTTATTTCATATATGAAACCCATTATAAATAAATATAAGTTAGCTTCAATGGTATTCAAAACTTCTATCCATCTATCGCATCCATCCTAGTATACATTCCTTATGTTTTTGTTAGTCAAAAATTAGTTTTATACATAAATTGCTCATTGTTTTAGCATCTGAGTTACTGTTATCCACTTTAAATAAGATAGGAAAAAGTAATATTTCTTCATTTCTATTTTTTATTTTAATTGCAATACATAAAACATTAATTTAACAAATTCATGGGATTTGTTGCGATGCTATCCCCTCCCTGTAATGTATTTATGACATTCATGTAGCCCCTCTTCTAAATTGAAGTAATTAGATATTTGTATATTTTTTATTTTTATCTTTGTTTATATTTTTATTTATTTATTTATTTTTGTTTTTTTCATGATAGGATTTCTCTGTGTTGCCCTGGATGTCCTGGAACTCACTCTGTAGACCAGGCTGGCCTCAAACTCAGAAATCCACCTGCCTCTGCTTCCCAAGTGCTGGGATTAAAGGCATGCACAACCACTGCCTGGCTTGTATATTTTTTTATTTATGTTTATTATTTATGCATTACATAGCTATGTCTCTGCCTTTGTCTTCTTACATTATTTTTCTGTAAATGATAGAATTTCTTTCTTCAATTTAAATTAACTTTTAACATACAATCTATTGAATTTCCCTGGGACATTTTTATTCATGTATACAATTATATTTTGCTTCTATTTGCTCAGCAATTCCCCATTTATCTTTCTGAAGCTTCTATTGGTCTCTTTCCTCCTGTAAAATAACTTTGTTTTCTGTTGCGATATAGTCTAAAATATAAATATGACTTTTATTCTAACTACACACTCCTGAGTTGTTATGCCTCCCAGATCCTTTAGACAGCTACTCCCACTCATCTTGTTCCTCTTGTACTTTCATATATGATCTCTCTCTCTCTCTCTCCCTCCCTCTCCTTCCTTCTTTCTCTCTCTCTCTCTCTCTCTCACACACACACATATATACACAATCTAGATTCTATACAAGAAAGAAAATATGACTCAGTTTTTACAGTGTTGCAAACAAACAAAATTTTCTTTAATAACATGAGATAAAGAAAAATAAAAGTAACAGGAAAAAAATTCAGAAAAAAAGATGAGGAAAAAAAGATGAGGAGGAGGAAGGAAAGAGATTTAGGGAGAAGGAAAGAGCAGTGTGCATGAGAGTGGGAAAGAGAAAGAAACAGATAAAGACAGAGAACACCAGTTTGGCCTTGTGTTACGGGAACCTCACCTACCTTAGTCATTATTTTTGCTAGTGTAGAGCCCAAGGTCAGGTAAGGTTACAGCTTAGAATATTTTAGATCTTTTCTGGTCATGTATCTTCCATACCACATGAGTTATATACTCCTGTCTATATGGTAATTTGCAAAAGCCCTGATTTTTCAAATCCCCAATGCCTAGTATAACTTTCAGATCTTCGATGTGTTGGTTATTTTCTACTACTACGTATTACTTCTGTAGCAGAAAATTTGTGTGAGTCTGTGTTCACAACCTTGTTTTATGTTATGCTTATCCTAAATAAGTGTTTTCTTGGTGACTCTATCCCCCTCACTGGCTCTTGGCAGTCTGGTTGTGTTGACTTCCTGGTTTTCCAGCTCTTCTCTTTTCATTAAGTATTATTTTTTATTTATTATGACTGCTTTTATGCTCTCAGAAACAGAGCACATACCTCTATTTCATAAAGTTATGAGCAGGAAACAGAGTTCTTTATTCTAAGTATTGAAGCCCTATGGATAGCGCAAGCTGTAGTCTATAGCATGACAGGTCAGCATAGAAAAAGATATCGAGTCACAACAGAGGAAAGAGAGTTGATTCTTGTCTTTGTTATTTTCATACAGAGTGACAAGGCCAATATATATATTACCAGTTCGTACTTTTTCCATATACAGATTCTTCTGGGTTAATTCATGTATATGTGAAAATACATACATGTGTGTATGAAAACCATAGGGCCACCTCAGCTGTTATTTCTCCAGCAGCATGTCTTCCTTGTTTTTCAAGACAAGGATTCTCACTGTTAAATAGAGTAGTTAGGCTGGCTTGTGATCCCTAGGGAGCTGCCTGTCTCTGCAGCCTCTTCATAGGATGAAAACAATTTATAAGTTGCCCAATATTTTGAACATGGGTTTTAGGGATCAAACTGAAATCAGTGTACTCACACTACGAACAGTCTATCAAGAGAGTCATCGCCATAGTTTTCAATCAGGTTTTCTATTTGTAATTTTTAATAAGAAAGGAAGTTGCCAGTGAACTTTAGCTAGTACTTGTTTTGAGCTCTAGTTTAGTCTGCTTAGTGGCATAAATAAATGAAGAAGCATCACTAGTAATTGAAGTGATGATACCAGTCACCTTAAATGCAATGTGAAACATTCTTGAAGCCTACTACTTTCAGAAATTTACTTTTAAAGAAATAAATATTCCTGATTATAGATCAGTTACAAGTGGTTTACACACTATCTGGAATCATTGCATTCAAAACTTAGCAGCACACATGGAGGAAGGAAGGAAGGAAGGAAGGAAGGAAGGAAGGAAGGAAGGAAGGAAAGAAGGAAGGAAGAATGAGTTGGAAGGGGAAAGAAAGCAAAAGATGAGAGAAAGAGATAGCAAGATGAGGGAGGTACTAAAGGAATTACACATACACACAGAAAGAGAGAAAAGTAGAGACAGAGTGAGAGAGAAAGACACATCATGAGAGAGGTTTAAAGAAAAAATACTTTTGTAAACATCACACAAATGGACTAAAACCCAACCATTCTTTAGGAAGCTTTTAATGTGTACTGTGCCTTAATCATCCCCTGATCTACATGTTACATCTTGATTCAAAGTCAGTTCAAATGTAGAAATCAATCAGCATGTGTGGATGGTGAAGAAAAATGTAAAAAAATAACTGTGCAACAGCTATTTGGGAAATTTTCATGCAAAACATTCCATTTAATCATAACAGTAAAAACTAAAGTAAATCCTTCATGGGCTGGGCAGGTCCAGTGGACAAGAATCCAGTATAAACTTGTATTTCTGACACCCATAGTGACACAAGATGAACATTTTATAAAAAGAGGATTTCTAGCAGGGACCAATAAATCACCCATTTAATCCTATAAATGTCTATCAATGTCTTGCTCCTCTTTTTATTTGATTTTTCTCCCTTTCTTATTAGTGTTTTCCTATGTCGACAGTTTTAGTGAGAATTGTGGCTAACATCCAACTCATTTACAAGGCTGATGTCTTTTTGCTCAGTGACACTGAGTCAAACCAAGAGTCATATTTGAGGGTATAAATATCTTGGCAGTGTTCAGCTTATGAAGCCCCTGAATGATGTCTGTGGGCAGTCTTTTAACTGGGCTCAGCTCCTATTGCCTTACTGTAACACAGTTTCCCAGCTGGAGACGATTTTATGCTGGAGAGACGGTGATATATTTTTGAAGTTTGTAGAGGTCTAAATGGGAAGGAAGTCTTTCCCTGCACTTTAATTGCTTGTAGCATACTTGAAATTTTATCTGGATAGAAAAATAAATCTCAAGACATCAAGCTTTGTGGTTCTCCAGAGCTGCTCATGCTTGCAGTCATTAAGAAATATACACAGCATTAACCATAAATCAACTGAAATACAGGGAACTGCTTTGAACACCTACTCCAACTGATATATAGTGGCTTAGGAGAAAAGTGCTTCTCTGCCATTATTCTTAGAAGAAAAATAATACTTTATTAATAAAACAAGATGCCAAGCCTTTCACTTAAAGACCTTTAGTACTTTTCTTTCTGAGGACAAAAGTATTCAGTCATTTAAAAACAAGGAAATTGATGTGGGTTAAGTGATATTTTCCACCTTTCTGACTAAATGATTCAGGACAGGTTTCTATTTAGCTTACGACTATTTACTTTTGTCAGGCAAGCAGAACTTTGTGGCCTCCATAAAGAAAATGGGAGTGATCTCCACCACATGGACCTCCTAGATTCACGTCTTTTCTGACCCCTCACCTGCTAATCTGTAATGTGTTCTGGAATATTGTTTGGGTTTTACCAAAGCAACCCTGAAACAATGTTGATATAAAGGCCCACAAAGTCTGAGAATTCTGAAGATTTCTGTGTGACATCTGTTATTGGAAAATTTTGAATGCATGTATTTTTGCTATTGCTTTGTTCTGGGAGAGACTGGCAATGGCCAAAGTGATTGACAGATTGTTAAACATTTTCATGCTGAAACATAGTGCATTGGGCTTGGTGCAGTAGTGCTGGATTGAAGGACAATGGTGAATCTGGGTCAGTTCTCCTGCAGAGACTTCTATGAACAAAGGTTACTAATCTGTGAATTAGTTTTGATTCCACTGTGACTAGCATTCTTTGTTTGCTATTTTGTTCTTAGATTTTTGCTTCACATCTGGCAAATATGTTAATGAATAAAATTCCCTTGAGTTTTACAAGCATGATGTAATTCTACTATTTTTATTTCACCCCAACTTTGTGCTTTCTCATGAAACCATCAGTGTATCAAATCCCAAATCCTGCAAAAATCAATGAATGAACACAAGCTTTCTTGAAACGTAAAAGATAAAATTGCAGCTATGACATTTATCATTCCATAGAGAGAACACAGGTCATCCCTAGGCTTCTAGTGTCACCCTGACAATTTGAACAAAAACGCCAGACACAAAGCTGAATAATGCTGTCAGTAGGAACTCCCCTATTTAGCTGTCATTTTTTAGCACAAATCCTATGTGAGTATTTACTGAGCACTGTCTTAGTCCTAATGTGGTCAAGGATGTACACCCAAGGCCACCAATACTCCCACGATCTCTGTCCTGAGCCTGTCCTGTACTTTGACGTTCTCTCGGACCTGAAGCAGCTACTATTCTTTCCACTCATAATCTCAAGTAACTGTGAGCCTTAGAAATAGGTTATTGCACCAAAAATAATTGCTTACTGTTGGTATTTACCTAGTAATTTTTTTAACAGTGTAGATATTTAAATTAGGGCCTCAAAATCATATAAGGGTAGGTCTAGAAGGGTCTCACATACTGCTCAGTATAGGGCTGAGAGAGTGTCTTGCCAGATTCTCAGTGTAGGGTTGTTATAGTCTCACAGGATTTCTAGTGTATTCTCTCAGCAGCACACAGGATCCGCATGGTTCAGTCAGAGACATACTTCAGTATGTCAGAAGTATGTCAGTGAGAGACATACTTCTACTTCAAGAGAAGCAGGCTTATAGATCAGGGTGGCACAAAGTCCCACTAAAAGTATTTATAAAATATACTTGCTTGTATTCATTAGTACAAAATTAAAATCTATAGAAATATAATTTTGAAACAATTCTCTACATAACCTTTAAACCTATAGCAGTTTTTTTTTTATAATTTTAATGTTTACTGAATTTCCCCTGAAGACCCCCAAATTAGGGAGACCCTTACTCAAGTCTCGGGAAATCGCGGCCACCCAAGAACTCTCGCAAGACACCGTACCTGGATGCAAACGGCAGAGGTTTATTAGGGAGATAGGCCGGCGGTCAAACCACAAGCTCTCTCTCAAGAGCAAGCAAGGTTTGGCACTGAGTGATGGGTACGGGGTCTTTTAAAGAGCAAAACCACAAACCAGGGGAGTGGGGAGGGGGTGAGAGGTTGCCAAGGATACATAACATAAGAATAGTGATACATTCCAAAGAAACTCACCCTAAAAGGATAATGGCCATGGAAATTACCCAGTACAATCATTTTCTCAAAAATGTGGTTTCACCAAGTCACTGCCCTACCTTGTCATTTATCAACTATTTATTCTCACTAGCTCCAGCTGTAAAGCCACAGCCCTGTCATTGTGTTTTTACCACCTGAATGACTTTCACTCCTTACAGCCAGTTCCTGGAACTGGCCTGGCTTGACTGGCCTGGCTTGTTTCAGAGAAAATTTTCCATGTCCCTAAAAGAACTTAAAAGGCATCTATATATGTATATATTCTATAAAAATGATTTTTATAATTTTTCATTCTTCACCCCAAGAATACAAGATTATGTAAATAAGCAAAGTATTATATTTTGTTTGAAAATTTACCCAAAGGTCTTAACTGTTAAAAGTTCACACTGTGGGGTATTTGAAACACTATCAATTGGAATTTCAGTGATTCACAATAGAAATCATAGTTAATAGAATATAATTAAAATAGTTAACATTAGATCAACTATCATCAAAGCTAGGATACAATTAATATAGATAATTTTTTTTACAGGCAGAATTTTGTAGTCTGAAAATTTTCCCTTTGTCTGTTTAAAACTATGCTAAATTATTCTATTATGTTGTTAATAAGTAAGTTTTACTGTTATACATAAAGTATGGTTTTAAGTTTTGGTTTGCTTGTTTATTAGGATTCCAAGGGATTTTATGTTATTAGGTTATTTAAAGGTCAATCAGATCTGCTAGAATTTAGAATCATAATCTGCTTACAAATGAATTGATGAAAATAAAGAAGAAAAGTGAAGAATTGTACTATTGTCTGCTGCTGAATTCAAGTCAGAATATTGGATAGACAACTGATGTTTTTTAAGAAAAAAACATGGAAGTGTTAAGTGGCGATCTGCAGACCTGTTTCAAGTCAGTTTCCAGTTACTGGCTGGTTAACTCAAGGACATCAAGTCTGAAAAGTAGGAGGACAAGGAGTGAGTTTAGTTTGACAAAGTCGTTGCAAAGTAGGGGTGAGAGAGTCTTCCAGCAAGCATGGTATTTTACTAATCTCTAATTATCAGGAGAATTGCCGAGCTCAGTTGCAGCCTCACCTATTCACCATTCATAAAAGGTTTCTAAGGTGACTTCTCTGGATGCCCTAGGTATCCTTTTTCCCTTCTTAACTCTGAACCTCAGCTTTGTGGTGACCTATCTGATTTGCCATCCCCCTTGTAAGACCTTGTTTTAGCTTTTTTGATTCTCACATGCACCTGCAATCACTAAGGGTTCTGGTATGTGAATGTGTTTGACAGATGGCTCACTCCAGACTGTTACCTTTGAGCATGGAGAAGGTGAAGGCTTAAGTGTCTGTGTGAGCTAAATGCCCACTCAGCAGACTGTTCATTCTAGCTACTAGCTGCTACTTCTGACCCAAGTTTTTTTTTCTTATCAATACATTAGATTAACCACTGCCACATGTACTGGAAGGCTGACACAGGAATGTGGATGGATGATTTATTTCTTTAGCTGTTTTAAAATCTAGTTACTTGATGGCTGTTTCAGAGCAACAAATCAAGAATCTGTTTAAGCTTCATGAGCAGTATGTTGAAATCCATAGCAAATTTCTAGCAGTAATCTTTGGTGAAATTTGCATAGTTTTTCACAGGAATTAAGTAATCTTTTCATGATAGGTTTTCATTGAATGTGGCATTACATTCTTGTTAAATGATGTCAACAGTATAATTTTAAACTGTATGGTATAAACAATCATATACAAATATAGAAACTACAAAAAGCACTAGTGATCTTTGAATATTTAATTTCTTTGAAGAATGGAATCTAAGATTCAAGTCTGTTATCCAAAGTATCAAGGCCATGACTAAAAATCATAAGGGCTTTTCCTTTCTTAGGTTGTCAGCCTAATTTCAGACAGATATGCCTGAAGTTTTTCTTAAAAACAAAGATAGGAAATGCAAGCAATAGATATGATGTCATTTAAGAAATAAATTCAGGACAACTTAGCATCATCTTTTATGCTGTTTTGAAGACTTATCCATATTTACAATTGAATACCACAGAGACTGCTTCCATAGTACTGTGATGTGCAGGAGAAATTAAATGAGAAATGTCATTTAATACTTGATTAACTGTTGTTAAGAAATGTTCTACTTGTTTCTCTGGCACATCTAGTACCTTCTGGCATGAATTCATTCATTCTTCCTTGAGAGTCTCACTCCAGTCTGTCTAGTATAATTCCCTTGCCCACCATAAGATGCTCCCTTCAAAATTGCATAGTTAGTAATCAATCAAACAACAGCACCTTCTCCTAGTCACTGAAGAGGTCGTCAATTTCGGCAGAATGAGTTCATAGAAAGAAATAGCAGCCACCCTGATCAACTGCTTTGTAAAATGGTAAGAACATAACAGACATTTACCTTAACTCCATTGGTTATCCAAACATAATTTTTATTTTACCTGTTACAAAGACAGGTAAAAAAGATAACTTACACCTCAATATAGCTTAACCAAGCGAGAATAAAAACTCTCTGTTTATGAACTTCCTTTCACTCACTTTCACTTGAGTTTGACCTCCTAATAATACCATTCGAAGCCATTTGTTGGTGCATAGCTTTGTGACCTATCAGACTGGGGTCACCAAACACTCAACAGTAAAATGATGAAGAACAATGTCTGTTTAATTTTTATTATAGTTCTGTGGTAAGAGCTTCTAATATGTAGCTAAGAGAAGGACTGTGTGAAATTATAATTCATTTGCCAAAGAGGGGAATAAATAGAAGGGAATATTCAGGACATATTTGGAGCCTATAAAAATCAATCCTATTGAAACTAAAAAATGAAAAATATCACTGGGCATCAGAATTTGAAGACAGCTCAATTTAATATAGAAGAAAAGAAAATACCTGTGGCTATACTGATTGGTGACACATTTTCAAACAAATTAATTTAAAAATCTAGAAGAAAAGATCAGTATAAAAGATTCAAATAAATATTGAGTAAAAGAATTCAGATGCTCAAAGAAGGGAGGTATCCAAAAGAAATTCGGGAAACACCAACAAGTACAAAGCCCTGTGCATCCTGGAATGTTATGGCAGACATGCTGAAGAGAAAGAAAACACTGAATTAAGAATGATATAAACCATATTTCATAAAAGGATGTTTAGGTAAAGAGGAAGGGATTTCTGTCAGGAATGAGAACCAGAAAACAGTGTTGAAGAGATTTATTTAACCCAACAGAGAATTCAGTAGCCTTTGAAGTTTTCATTCTAAATAAAGAAAAAAAATGGGTACATTCGAGAGGAAATAAAAAACTGATATAATCTACCTCAAAATAATTTGTACTAACAAGCAGCCCTGATACACACAGAGACACAACACAAACAGAGCAGAGTGAAATAAGATAAAAACAAAAATGAAAAGATGCTTTTAAGACAGGGAAATGTGGTAGTTTGAATATCCTTGGCCCATGTGAAATGGCACTATAAGGCGGTACAGTCTTATTAGAGTAGATGTAGCCTCATTGGAGAAAGTAAGTCATTGTGTGAATGGGCTTTGAGGTCCTATGCTCAAGCTCTGATCAGTGTGGACATGAGTCTCCTCTTGGTTACCTTCAGGTGATTATGTAGAACTCTTGACTCCTGCAGCACCACATCTTCCTGCATGTTTCCATGCTTCCTTGCCACGACTATAATGAACTGGACCTCTGAAACTGTAAGCCAGCCTCAATGAAATGTTTGCCTTTATAAGACTTGAATTAGTCATGGTGTCTCTTCACAGCATATTCAGACTACCACAGGGAATTTCACCCAACAACAAAAAACTCCACATATTGAAAATAGAACTCAAAATATTAACTACATGCATAAATACAACTGACAATCTTCTAACTAGACTTAGTTTAATAAATGAGTTGGTAAATAAACTAAGAATAAGAATAAACAATTATATAAAGTTTGTATAAAAACACAACTGCAGTAATACAATGAACATGATTATTTTATTATAACACTAACACACATGAAGTGGTAATGAGAAGTAAATATAATCATTTGATAATTTGAGAATTCACAGTCTAAGTGACCATGTCATATGTGCTCAGGTAAGATATAATTTTATTATTAAGCGAGTCTGAATTTGAAGACCTGAAATCATATGAAGTATATTGTATTATCACACCATACATTATAAATATCAAACTATAACTAGAGAATTATGACAAATTTGGAAATTTAAATGGACATTATTAATACTTTCAGGGTTAAAAAATGTATCAACTAGGGAACTGACAGTTAATTTTTCCTAAGTAATAAGAATATGAGCCATAACCTTTGGAGAGTAACATAAAAGTATGTTGAAAGGGAAATATATCAGAATACATGCCTATAATTAAACTTGGAAAATATTTAAAACAGTAATAAGCGTTTGTATCTCAAGAAACCAAGAAGAGAAGTAACTACAAAATTAAATAGAAAAAATGTGTGGAATGAAGGAAATAATGAAAATAATTGTGGAAATCAATTGACTGGACTATAGATTATGGAATCAAAGACTGATACAAATTGTAAACCCATCATAAAGTTAACTGACAAAAAGCAATTTGTAAATAAGAGAGAAGAAATACTCTGTTACCTTCATTAATAATCACAAAATATCAAAATGTTAAAACAGAAAGATGAAATAAACTAAATGGAGAAAAACTCATTTTAAAATTTCATTACATATACTGTTACAGAGATGATGGATTTCTGGCAGTTTGGGGGATGGAGTGTCATTGCCTATAGATAGAGGTTGTATTGACTGGTTTTCATGTGTTAACTTGACATGAGCTAAAATAATTAGAGAAGAAGAAACCGCAGTTGAGAAAAAGTTAGATCCAGGTGTAAGGCATTTTCTCAATTAGTGATCAATAGGGGAGGACCCAGCTCATTGTGGGTGGTGCCATCCCAGGCCTGGTAGTCCTGAATTCATGAGAAGTCAGGCAGAACAAGCTAGGGTAAGCAAAGGAGAAAGCAGAACCCCTTCATGGCCTCTGCATCAGTTCCTGCCTCTATTTTCCAGCCCTCTGTGCTGACCTCCTCCAGTAATGGATTACAATCTGGAAGTGTATGCCAAATAAACCATTTCCTCTACAATTTGCTTTTTTGTCACGGTATTTTATCACAGTAATAAAACTGTAACAAAGATAGAAGCGTTGCCCACAGCAAGATACTACTATCTTATCTGCTGGAAATGAAAGTTTCTATTTCTTATTTATATTTGTAGATAATGAATAATCAGGTATATATTATTAAGATTTGTAAACTTGTGCTTTTAAAACCTGTGCATTTTATTGCTTTCATATTTTAGAAATAATATATGAAAACAAATATAAATAAAGTAGAAAATATAAACCTTTCTAAATGGATTATACATAATGTACAGGTAGGTAAAACACTGATTGAGGAAAAAGGAATAAAATTTTGGCAAAATTGTTTGGCAAACCAAACATAAAGTTATAACAGAAAAGCACTGGAACAAAGAAAGAGGAGGCAGGAGGAGAGAGAACAGAAGTTTTGGAGGGAGAGCTGCTGAGTGAGGAATCAGAAGTGTCAGAGGTTTGTGTAGATCACAATTTCTGACTCATGCCTCTCAGTGTTGAAACGTAAGATAAGGCAAGTGGAACTGAATTCTCTCTCTCTCCTCTATCTATCTATCTATCTATCTATCTATCTATCTATCTATCTACATATATATAATAAGGATATAATCTGGTAATTAATATTTATTATTAAGATAAAGAACATGAAATATTTAAACTCTAAATTATAGAATATTAAATTGACTACTGAGAGATATGATAAGGCTGCTACTTGTAAAGTCAGAATCATGTCTTTGAGAAATAATCCACATTTCCTGTATCTAGGCACAAAATATGCCCGATGAAAAGGTATCCAAATCTGGCCATGCAGAAGAAAGGCCTGAAAGTCTTATTTAAGTCAGAGGTTCCAAACAAGGCCCAGCAAATGGTCTGACTCATTAGAAAAGGTCTCAAGCTGGAAATCTATTTTTAATAAACTCAAGTGATTCTCAGTTGTAATATTCTGGTTATAGCCATTTTATAACCTGATCAATGGAACCCTAGGGCAAGAAGAGTCTTTATGGCTGCATCCTTCCTCCAGTTTTAAGATGCTCCTGGCACACATAACAAAACTCTGAAAGGAAGCTCATTAAATTTTTGTGCCATGTTTAAAAT